>NC_092362.1:1193909-1313822 GCF_030848805.1 Temnothorax longispinosus | reverse complement strand
AGGGTTGCTCGTGGTGGTTTTAGTCGGTAGGCTATGGGCGCGCGATGCCACGCTGAGGGAGGCTCAGGGGATTTCGGTCCTCTGAAGCGCCCCTCGTAACGGTGGTACGCGTGCGCGTAGAATCCGACACTCCCCCTCCCTACACCAGGGCGGGGGTGTCTTTCGAAGATTTCCACCACGTAAAAAAAAAAAAAAAAAAAAGGTAGGAAATAATTTTTAATTCCTTTCAGCAATTACATTTCTATTAAGCGAGAAAGGTCAAGAAACATTTCGACTATATTGCAACAACGTCGTAAAATTAATGCAATATAGCCGAAATGGCTTCTTGATTTATCTTGTTTAATGGCAATGAAATCACACTGCATTGCCACGAGTCTCAATGTGGTTCGAGACTTCTATTTGACCTGAAGGTGGAGGTGGATTTTGCGGCCAGAGCAGCCTGAAAGAAAGTGGTGAGTGTAATTGATTTTTACGTACTATGTTACTTATGTCCAAAAATTTTCTATCTCTTCTGTCTTTACTTAATCGAATCGTTCATTTGAATGTTTCAGAAAATAACGACGCTGAACGTGACATCGGAGCAGCGAGGGAATCCTGCGTAGCCGACATTCCGAGCAGCCTGAGAGGAGGAGGAGGCCTAGGATAGGCATCGGGCATCGGCGTACCAACACTTCTGGTAAGTGTTACTTTTTATTTTTTCTAAAGATATTATAGAATCCCTCTTTTTGTTTATTTTTATTTAGTTGCTACATTAAACCGTGTTTCGAAATATAAATTAGTAAAAAGAAATAATTTGAAAAATTTGATTCAAGTTGATTCTAACGTAGAGACCTTTTTCGGAGAAGTAATTTAAGAAAACATTAATCTGAATAATGAATAAGATGTTCGATGCGCGTGACAATTATTTAATCGATTCGATTATTTTTATGTTACAGAAAATATCCACGCTGGAAGGACCATCAACTTCGCATCGACGGAACACGATGGACATCTCGAGCAGCCTGAGAGGAGGTGGAAGTCCGCCGATTTAATAATTGACTAAACGAACCGCAGCCGGTTCGTCGCGTTTGCTTCGGGAGTGCCGTTCAAGTAATCGGACTACAGAACTTTTTCAAAGCTTATTTGAAGAATATTATGGCATACTTGACGAAATATTCTTCTCATAGGCTTTTTAAACGAGAGTGCCGTACAGTATCGCGCGAAAGACTTTTGCTAATATAATTAGTCCGCGCGCGATCGTAGTTTATTATCCGCGAGTGTTTCTGTGAGTGTGACCTGTGAGAAGAAGAGAAGAAAGAGGAGGCGATCTAACGTCCTGAGAGGAGGAGGAGGTCTGAGAGAGACATCGGGCCCCGGCGAAGCAACCTTGGGGTGAGTATCATATCTATCTTAGCTTCATAAAATTAATAATTCTTTTCCCTTTATTCGTATTATTGTCTTATCTCAATAAGTTAGAAATAAATAAAGACAGAGAAATTATATAAAATTTTACTCTTGTAAAGAGCTTTCTCGGAAAATAGATAATTATATTACTAAATATCTCATTGAAAGACGGATTAGAGGCGAATAAGAAGTATCTTTTGAGATATTGATCATTTTGAACGTTTCTTTAATTTAAATTATGTTTGTGTGTTACAGTATCGTCGTAGCTACGTTGCTGAATAACTCCGCCCGTTGCGCATCGGATTGGTGAGTCAGAAATTTTTCTTATTGAGGTAACGAATCTACGATAAAATTAATCAAGTATAGAGCAAATGTATCTCGGTACATGTCAAATTGTGACAATAAATTATAGTGTAAATTTATCTCGTAGATACGTTGCCTTAAAATGGATGGGCTAAAACTAATTACGGTAAATATTTAATCTTGGTCACTTGTTTATTAATGTATTGTGCGATTGTGCTTGAGGAAATACTCGCACACTTCGCACGCATAGAGCTCGCAAAGAGCTCATTATCGTTGGATTATGTTGACAAACGGTCGCGTTCTATATAAATAATTTTTTAATAAAATTTTAAATCTTAGATAAAATATTATATATCGAATCAAAATTTTATTTCGCGAATTTAAATTAGCAAATTACACAATATAATAAGTTAAATTTTGTTACGTAGATCAATTCTACTTACAATTAGAGTAATAAATATTTTTGAGAAACAAATAAGAAGTAAATAAGTAATACCATCACAATTAAAGTAATAATTTTGAAAATATAAAATTTTTATTTAGATCTTTTATAAAATTATTTTTGTATTATTTTTCTTGAACAAAAGAGTAAGATATTGTGTTACAAAAAAAATGTCTATAGGTAGGGAAAAATTATAAATTAGTTGGAATTTGTGTTATTTATACCCTTCTATTCCTTTCCACATACTTACAATTAGCCAAGATTAAATATTATAAAAATTGATGCAAGGAAGCAATATGTAGATATATAATAAAAAGAATAAGAAATATTTTGGTTTTGTTATGCAATTTATTTTATAGAAGACGCGATGTAATGGTTATTAATTACTAACATTTATTTTAACAAAGCACCGATTTTAATCTAATTTTTTGTAGCCTATCCATCTATTTTTGATTGAGAAATTGACTTTATACCGGTCAAGTAATATATGACGTGAGATTATAAAGATTCTGTCGAGAAACGCTGAAACTTTTTAAATTATTTTAGAATTGATCGTATAATACAATTATATATTCAACTTTGCAATAATATATATCAAAAATAATTTTGGTAGAAAATAAAAAATATGACGAGATATATTATACCGATATAAAAGTTTATAAAGATTTGCATATCATATTTAATTATAACAATTCGATTATTCATTAATTATATAATTCTAATAACTGTACGGAAAATTTCTTCTTTTTTTTTAATCTCACGTAATTTATTCTGTATATCTTACTTGATACATCATTATCAAGATGCGTACCGCATGAACAACATACACAATTACGCATCTTCATATTTTCGTAGTCGGTTTTTGCATTAAAAAATTTTTTTGTTATTAATTTTTTAGTTTCATCCACTATTATAAATTTCAATTTTTTGCGGGATGTAATTAAGATTAATATTCATATATTACAAAGTACACACATAAAAATAAAATCATTCTATAGCCAAGGAAAGCACTTACTTATTTTATTTTATTTATTTTAAGTAAGTTTTCTTACAACAAAGTATATATTCTAACTAACAGTTTTCAAATATCTTGACACAAATCTTTGAAAACCAGAGTATTGTTTTGAGTAAATGTAATGCTTGTAATGACTTTCTGGTAGATTTGCGGATTAAGTATTTGGTAAGCTTATATATCCGCAAATATACCATAAAATCAATATAAGTATCACATTTACTCAAAACAATATTCTTGACTTGTGTCAAGATATTTGAAAACTATTAGTAAGAAAATATTCTTTGTTGTCAGGAAACTTACTTAAACTTAAATAATTATTTTTCTCTGTGTATAATTTTTTTCTATAATTAAATATAGTTAAACTTTGGAGCGTTCTTGGAGCAAAAATTGTTATCTTCCAAAAAATACAAGCGCGAGGACAATATTTAATATTTTACATTGTATATCAAATAATACATTGTAGTTGACTGTCCTACAATAGTACTGAAATAGCAATCGCCGCCGGTTGTATAAATGGTTCATCGCGCATTTACGAAAGTACACGGAGAAACAAATGATGTTGTATCAATAGCATTAGAGTTAGAGCCAAAGCACATAACATGGCGTAGCGATATACGACAGTCGTAGTCCTCGACCTGACAAATCAGGATACGCCAAAGCTTGTGCGTTACTTACGTCCACGACTACGACTGTCATATGTGCTTTGGCCCTTAATTGGAAATAATCTTGTTATTTCAAACGTCATCCTTTTGTTTTTAATAAAATAAGTATTTCTTTTAATAAAATAAATATTGTTTCATTAATACTATTATTAAATTAACAAAATTATTTCCAATTAGCTCTAATGATGTTAATACAACATCATTTTTTTTTTCTGTATGCCGTCTCGAAGTCGTCACATGTATATAATGAATGTAAAATGTATATAATAAAAATGTAAAAAAAACATATCGTAAATGAAAGAGGACCGCTGATCGGAATCGGCGGGGGTGGTGGTGGGCCTCTATAGGTTGTATATATCAAAGGATATTTAAAAATTTTAAATTTTAAATTTTAAATTTTAATTTATATATACATGTATGTAAAAAAATATAATAGTGTAATAGTAACTGTATAATATTAAAGCTAAATAGCGTGCGCGTAGTGTGCGTCTATGATTGTGATATCTAGTACAATAAAATGTGCGTGCGATCGTAGCGGCAACGTTTCAAATCTATGGCAAAGTGACAAAAGTTATATCGTATTGTAATTTCGTTACAAGATAATCCTTTGTGCTTGAAAATTTCTTAATTGAGGAAAGTTATTATTTGTTACTCGAGTAAACGATTTGTATTTCCTTTAGAAATGTTACAAATGTTAGAAATGTTATAAAACAAGTGTTTGGTAAGAGTTTTTAAACGTCTCCTCTTCTCGAATCTCCAGGTGCACAGTTTTATATAAAGAAGAAATAAATTATATTAATATATATAATATAACTCCGAGTGGGACTCAATTGATCACGTCGTCAATTGGATGATTTAAAATAAAATTATCTAATTGACTGGTCCAGTGGAAAAACTCCAAACACCGGGGACTATGAACGGCTGTGGACAATCGCAACGATCAAACGGGGGGGGGGGGGGACGCTTAACTCCTTGTCCAAAAAATTTACAGAATAACAAACAATGATATGATATACGATAATACAATGTGTAAAATATATTCAAATGAATATGGCACTTAACTATAAAGTATAAAAACATATTTTCTTTTATTCTTTTCAACGTAAAAGATTTAGGTATTATTACAAACTATAATTACAAGCTGAGCTTATAATAATATAGCTATGATTATCACTCAGCTTATAAACCCAAAAGATATAAGTGAAACTTTTACTAAAAGGAATTTTGAACAAAATGATACGTATACTTATAATTTCGCGGAAAGGTATATTACATTGTACATTAAGGAGACGCGTCCGAACAGTATCTTAATAAAAACTAAGAATATACATTACATCTCGATCTCGGGCGCCATACCTCGATACCTGAATGCGGCAGCACTGAATGGCTGGATATCGCGAGAGTGTCATTCAGGTAATCCATCTGCAATACAAAAACACGAACAATTACATATAATACCTAATAAAATTCATGATACTGCAAGATAAGACCTGTAAGAATGTCGTCAATCTTATGGAAGACTTCACCAACATTCAGAAGACAAAAATAAAACCTGATTTTAAAATTTAAATATAAGTAAAAATTTAATTATCAAACTGTGTTTTTTATTTTATACGTAAACGTTTAACGAATTTCTTTCTTCGAAGTTGATGGTATTTTCGACAAATCTTACGCGTGCATATATTTATACTCACGCTCAAGATGGTTCTGAACTTCGAACGTAAAGTAGCGATGGGCTTTGGCGGATCCTCAAGGCTCGAAATTCTGACGGTACCGTCCCTGGAACTCGTTATCAAGCATCCGTGCGTCAAACGCACCCCCGTTATCCAGCCCGTATGCTCGGTGGAATAAGATTTCACTAGCTCGAAATTACTCTTTAGATTTAGCATGTGCAACTTCGCCATCTGGTCGCCGATGAAAACCCAATCTCGTTGTATACTCATGCACATGGGATACACTTCTTCGCCTGGAATCTAAAAAGCACACCTTAGACATCGTAATCGGGTCTCGTTTCTCCATATTAAAAAGTACAGGATGAAATTACTATGATAGACTTCACGATCCGACCGGCTCTCTGATCCCAAACCGACACCGTGGTCACCAGGTTATCGAATAAGATCTCGCCGGAGCCGGCGGACAAGATGTATTCCGTGTTCATGTCCAGCTGACGCACGGGTTCGGTGCCTGGTCGGTACCTCCTGATCGGCTTATTCCTCGATCTCGAATCGAACACGCATATAGTTCCGTCGGAATAGCCGGTCGCAAAGAGGGCTCGTTCTGGGCACGATGATATGCACTGTAGATCTGCATCAACGCCCTCCGGCATTATTTCATCTCTAGAATATTTAACGTTGATGGAAAATGATACGCGCGAAATGGTAATATGCAGTGAATACAGTTTGACACGTAAACTTTATAATCACGTTTCTAAATCATTTGTCTCGACAAGCGAGACGCGGAACGCAGTATCTGCAATCGAACAATTTGGAGGGAAACAATTTTTTCTTCTATAAACAGGAATTATCTTCCTGGCTCAGTCTTCTTATCACGAAGCTGCCGAAAGGAACAGTTTTGCTATCGCATACATATCGTAAGTCCTCTGATGGACGAGACCGGTGTTGGTGAGCATCCACGTCCTGACTCCATAGGAACTGCAACTGTAAATCGTGTTGTCTATCGCCGTCAGATCTAGCATATAGTCGTCATACGCGAGATGGATGTAACCGGTGTTTCCAATTTCATCACAGCATTCCTCGCGGGAGGGAAGTTTCCAGTAAATCAAAGTGCCCAATTCTCCTGCACCAATACAAATGGTTCCATTCTGAAAACGAGAATTATCATTATATCGTTTTTCACAAGGAGAGATGGCCAAAGACACATATACTACTCAACAATATAAATGCAATATAACACACGTGTTGAGTAGGAAATTACAACTAACGTCTACATTACATGTTACAGGGTATTTGCTGGGATGGCATAATATACTATACCCTACATGCATCAGTAACACTGGATCGACGTATGTACTGTAACGTTTGTCCCCAGTTGTATCCACATTTATCAATTTCTCCATAGAATCCTGCTGTTTCCATAGCGCGGTTTGTTTCTCGATCGCAACGCATGACAGTTTCCAAAACAGTTTGTCGGGTCTTGCTGTAATGACACATGACTTCATATATATGTAAGAAATATGACGAAAGCTGCTTATTTGTATTATAATATTAAGTACAAAAAAAATGCATATATATATATACAATTATACCGATAGAAAAATATTCATATAACATCATATGACGAAATTGAGAGTGCTACAATTATGTCTCAATATTTGCAGCAACACTAATAGAAATTTAGACCTTTGTGCATATATTGATAAATATTAGCACAAATAATTTCTAAATCATATTTCAGCAAGATAGCAGCGATATGAAGAACTATCTTAACGAAATATTTGCAAAATTAAATTTGGAAAGAAATTGCGAAATAATTGAGAAATATAATTGAGTTTTATTATGTGTCATTCGTAGCATATTCTGTGCTGGGTCGCTGATATATATATTTATATATATAGATGGCATTTTTTTCGTATTTAAAATATAATAATGAACAATGATATCTATATATGTAACTGTTATCTATCGATATTTGCTGAAGTGTGCTGGAGTAATTTTGCTTCTAAATGTTGAAATAATTGTGTAAAATTTAAGCCTAAAATTGAACTTCTCAATTTTTGTGTAAATATATATTATTCAGAAATTTTATGCAAGAACGCTTATAAGGAATCATCTTAGTACAATAATTGTGAAATAAATTCCTCTCAATTGAATGATGCAATTATTGTAACAATATTTGCATAAATTTCCTATTGAGGAATTAAGTACAAATAAGCTACAAGCACATTCTTGATATAGATCTATTCACGTTTTTACTTTATGCATATAAAGTTATTACAATAAATGGAACTGCCCCATGCGATTTATTATAAATAAGAAATGTATAATATATTTTTAGAACATGCTTATTTTTTTTCAAGAAATAAAATACTAAGTACGAAATAAAATTTAACGCGATGTAAACAACGACTTGCATATGCTTGCGCAAGTTCGAGCAGCGCTGGCGTAAAATGACTTATAGAGTGTTTTATTTATTCATAAAAATAATTGATCATGCAAGGCGTAAAGTGTTATCAATTTGAGCTAACCGGGACGCAAAAGCGAGTGGGTAGCATTTGGCCATATCTGGTTAATTCGCGCTTTCCACATATGCAGTAAGGCATCATCCTTTAAAATCAGGTAGAACTGTTTGCACACTAAGCTCAAACCGTGTACTAGTGTCGACGCGTCTAGGAAAGAACATATATGCAGAAATATCTGAAATGCAGCAGAATGAAAAAATTTAACGCACAATCAAACAAACGTTCCGGAAGAGATGGAGACAGAACGAAAGAGAGAGTTGACCGTCGCTGGTTCGATACACTTTACTTAATTCATTGAAAAGCGACTACTTGACACTTATTACGGAACTTTTCGGAATAAGTTCCGGTCGGAATTGTACAGTTATTTTATAGATTTCTATTGTCTTTTCTAGAAAAAACGGAATAATTCTGATCGGAATCCATTCTGAAGAGTTCCATAACGCGTGCCCTGACGGACGAAATAACAGCGACGATTAAGAAAAGGAATTTCGTGCACGTGTACGCGAAATACGAGAAAATCGACGTTTTCTTTTCTTATACAAACCTCCACCGGGAGTTGCAGCAGTGACAATTGTGCATATTCCTCGCCGTCATGGGCGCAGTTTGCATTCTCGTCATTCATTCTTTCTCGCACCGTGTGAATGTCAGTACTTTCATTCGATCTGTTCGAAACTGACCCGGTGGCTCAACGAAGGCGATTGAAAATGGTACATCCGGTGCATCATGCATCCACGTGCGTCTGCACATGACCGGCGCCACCTATACAGGGTGTCGCGAAAATAATGTACGTCTCTCGGTCGATCTATATTCGACTCTTCCATGTTGAGAAAGGTGATTAAATTTGCTTGTTTATTTATTGAGTTTAATTAACTCAATGTCCATCGAGTTGTGACGTAAAGAATTCCAACAATGGGAACGTAATGCGAAACGTCGCGCAACATCCCGGAGGCTTTGAATTTCATATCCGCGTTCTCGGGTCCTGCGACGATTCGGGAGAGATGTTTTTTTTGACGATCGAAAAGGGGTAAGGAACGTTATTTACACGAATAAACGATTTATACTTTGGATATAAATGTTATAAAAAAGCGTCTGGTAAGAGTCTTTAAACATCGCCTCTTCTTGAATCTGCAGGAGCACAGTTTTATGCGAAAAAGAAATAATTATTATATTAATATATGGAGTCTATCGAGCTGCGAGATATAATTTCGACCATGGGAACGTAATGCGATACATACGGCATGTGACGTCCCAGAGAATTTAAATTCCACGTTCATGGGACCGATAACGATTAGGAGAGGCATAAATATCGGCGCACGAAAAAAGGATAAGGAAAGTTATTTGTTACTAGAATAAACGATTTGTATTTTGTTTATAAATGTTATAAATAAGCTAATACATCGCCGCTTCTCGAGTGTGCACGCACACAGTATCATATAAGAAAATGCGTGCTATTAAAATATAACGTCTTGTCAGAAAAATTTACAGAACAAAACAATGATACGATACGCGTCATGCGCTAATGCAATATATAAAATATATATTTAAATGCTTATGGAACTTAACTATATAGTAATATGTTTTCTCTTATTCTTTGCAACATAAAAGATCTCAACATGAATACGCTGTAATTATAAGCCTAGCTTTTAATCGTAAACGATGTTAGTGAAGCTTTTAATTACAGAAACGAATTTCCAACAAAACAATATCTACTTTTAATTTCGCGAAACGGTATCTATCACATTGCGTATATTAGAGAGACGTCAAAGTAGTATAATTATGAGAAAGAATATAAGAACACATATCACATATCAAAGCAATAATGCTATAGAATAGTTATAAAAAACGTATAGAAATTTTGTGTTCATTGATGATTCGTTAAACACGTCGATTTCTCGGCCGCCATACGACGAGACTTTTGCCTGCTATCGCGAGAGTGTCATTCAGGTAGTCCATCTGCAATATAAAAACACAAAATTACAATATCTAACAAAGTTCGTGTTGGATATTGCAAAATAAGACATGTAAGAATGTCGTCAATCTTAAGAAGGCTTTCACCAACATTCGGAAAACAAAGATAAAACCTGATTTCATAATTTATTAAATGTAAGTAATAATTTAAATTTCAACGTTCGAACTGCCGAACGTCTTGCACTCAACTGTATTTCTCACTTTATACGTAGATATTTCATCTACGAATTTTTTCTTCAAAGTCAAAGATATGATACTTTCGACAATTTTTACGCTTGTAATACTCACGCTGAAAATATATTCATCCTCTAAAGTAGCGATGAGCTTTGGCGGATCCGTAGGACTCGAAATTATGACGGTGCCGTCTAGGGAACTCGTTATCAGGCATCCGTGCGTCAGACGCACTCCCGTTATCTCGTCCGTATGCTCGGTGGAATAAGATTTCACTAGCTCGAAATCGTTCTTTGGTTCTAGCATGTGCAAGTTTCCCGTGTTGTCCCCAACGCAAACCAAATCCCGTCGCATATCAATGTACGTGGGGTACGCTTTTTCTGGAATCGGGAATCTGATGGAATCTGGAATCTAAAGGTGCACCTTCGACATCATAATCCCGTCTTATTTCTCGATGTTAAGACTACAGGATGACATTACTGTGATAGACTTCATGATCCGTCCGGCTCTCTGATCCCAAATGGATACCGGCCCGTCACAGCAAGCGGACAGGATGTATTCTGCGTTCATGGCCAGGTTAGTCACTGATGCATGTTTGGGTTGGTACTGGCTGATCGGCTTATTACTACTCGATCTCGAATCGTACACGTATATTGTCCCGTCGTATACGCCGATCGCAAAGCGGGCCTGCTCCGGACACGATGACATACATCGCGTCGAATCAGCAGACGCAATCATTAAGTCGCACTTTCTATGAAGATAAACCCGCATTTTTTGAATTTTATTCTTTATTAATTGTACTATACATTGTTATACATTTTTTGCTATTTTGTGGCAAATCTCATCTTGACAGCTAAAAAAGCGCATATTTTATATTAATAAATAACAAAAAACAAAATCTTTGTTAGCCTCGCATTTATTGAATTTAGAGTTTTTTTTAACTATGCATTTGACTGTAATTTTACTAATTTTTGCCACAAATACCAAAACAATATTTCGAGTTAGAATCAAGAAAATTGAAAAATATAAAATTTTAGCTGTACTATTTTCCTGATTAAGCTCAGCTTTTGTAGTAAAAAGATGCTAATCTGAGCCATGTTACGGCGTTGAAGAAACATCGATATATCTATCCATTACTAGAAAAAAATCGAAAAATAAATATAATAGTAATAAACATAGTTATAACACAATTTATTGTATTTCTACGAGTTATACATAGTATAGTGTGCTGATAGCAAAACACAAAAAAACAATAGCCGTAATTCAAGGTGTGTTAATAAAAAAAATCAATCATAAGAGAAAAGATAAAACAGAAATTTGACATTTTTGAATTTTTTAAGTTGTGTCGGGTTGTGCTTGACAAGTACAACAACTTTTTCTAATGACAAAAAAATCTCATCAATTTATTAGACTTTAAAATACAGCTTTTGTTAAGAACTTAAGCGGTGTTTACATTGTCGTGGAACCACGGGCGAAATCAAGTGTAAGTGTGAGACACATGAGCCGTATACATATAAAAATCAAACCAAGCATGTTTGATTATTATATACGGCGATATTAGGAATGGACCGTAGCGTCGACTCACGCGCGTACGTTTACATCTCACGTCTGATCTCGGCAGTGGCACCACGACAATGTAAACACCGGTTTGATTTTCGGAATAAAAAAAATTCGAAACTCTACATACCATCCGAACCGTGACAGATAATCTAGTTTTGTAAATTGCGTTGAGTTGTGCTAAGCGAAACAATTTGGTTTTAACATTGGGTGCGTTCAGCCGATACTCCGCTAGCCTAGCAATCGTGAGCAGTCGCTCGTTTCCTCTCCTTTTAATCCATTGGGTCAAAGGAGAGGAAACAAGCGAAAACGAGCGACTGCTCACGATTGCTAGGCTAGCGGAGTATCGGCTGAACGCACCCATTTTTTTTTATTAAGCGGTATCCATAATTAATGTAGAAAATCTAAGCCGATTTTTAGTACTTTTTGAATTAAAAAAAAAACCTAAAGTTGAAAAAGTTGAAGTTTAAAAAAACCTTTTGAGAAAGTTATAGCTTGCTAAAGTTTCTTTGATGACGGCAACTTCAAAAGATTTTGTATATAAGGTATGACGTTACAGCACATTTTCGTGTATTATATTTTCTTCAATTTTGAAGATATTGCAAAAATTCAAAAAGTTTACAAAGAAAGTATGCCATGATCTATCAGACCGCTTAATAAAAAAAATTTATGTTAAAACCGAATTGAGCGACAATCGAAACAAGTACAAAAAAATTAAGAGAATTGAAAAAATTTAACAAAAGAGGTAAATAATAAAAAATTTGACAGCATAACTTTTAATCATTTGAAAATGTCAAATTTCCGTTATGTTTACTTTTCGATTTTTTTCTAATAAATAGATTATAAATCGATATTATTCCAATGGCACAACGTGTGATATTAAGTTAGTATCTTTTTGTTTATTCGTGTTATATTTATTATTCGTTCCTTTTCTACTAAATGAATAAATATATCGATGTGTTTTCAACGGCACAATATGGCTCAGATTAGCATTTTTTTACTACAAAAAATTGAGCTCAATCGGGAAATAATGCTGAGCTAACAAAACTTTATATTTCTTAGTTTTCTTGAATACAGTTCAAAATATTGTTTCCGTAGTTCAATATGGTACGGCTAAAAAAAATAACTCAAAATTTAACAAATGCGGGGTTACCTTCTCAGAGGTCACGCTCCTGAAATATTTGACGTTGATGAAAAAAATACGCGTGAAGTGGTAATATGAAGTAAATTCGACTTAACGAGTGAACTTTGGAATCACGTCGACAAGCGAGACACGGAACGAGATATCTGCATTCGAATAATTTAAAGGAAAACGATTATTTCTTCCACAAAGAGGAATTATCTTCCTTGCTCACTCTTCTTATCGCGAAGTGGCCGAAAAAAAAAGTTTTGTTACCACGTACGGATCTGGATCATAAGTTCTGTCATGGACGAGACCGGTGTTGGTGAGCACCCACGATTTGACCGTATGATCTGGACAACTATGGTAGACCGTGTGGTTTATCGCCGTCAGACTTTCTATTCCAAACGCAGACCTCCAGAGGGCCTTGACTTCGTAAAAGGGTTCCTCGCGATAAGAAAGTTTCTTGCAAAATAAGTTGCAATCTTTCATACCAACTAAATAAGTGATTCCATCCTGAAAATGAGAATCATCATATACGTTTTCAGATACACATCTGACAGACGGTATTGCAAAAACTCTTTAATATGCTACTTACTACGGGCATCAGCAACACAGAATTTGCATTTTTGCAAAGATCCGGAAATCTCAGATTCTCCATAGAATTTTGCTGTTTCCACAGCGCTGTTTGTTTCTCGATCGCAACGCACGACAACTTCCAAAAGTTGTCGGGCCTCTCTGTAAAGACTTGACTTTTTATATCAAAAGAATATGAAAACTTATTTGTACCGTCCCAGACAGCACACAATATCCTATGGATGTCCATATTATGTCTAGAATGCCCATGGACGTTATATGAATATTTATAGGATATTGCTATCGGGGGTAATACTGAGTACAAAAAAATTTATATACGTGCAACTTGAATTAAGTACAAATAAACTGCAAAAACATTCTAAACCGAGAGATCTATTCACGTTCTTACTTTATGCATATCAAGTTATTGCAATAAACGGAGTTGTTCAAACTTGTTTCATGTGACTCTTTGTAAGTAAGAAATATATGTTTTGTAAAACACGCTTATTTTTTTAAGACGAACAAATACTACGAAATAAAATCTAACACGAGCTAAGCAGCTAATGTATGACTTGCAAATGCTTCGAACAGCGCTGGCGTAAAATGACATAGAGAATGTTCTATTTACTGACGAAAAGGATTGGTTGTAGCGTAAAGTACTATCAATTTGAGCTAACCGGGACACAAAAGCGAGTGACTAGCATTCGGCAATATATGGTCAATTCGCGCTTTCCACAGTAAATCATCATCCTTTAAAATCTGGTAGAACTGTTTGCACACTAAGCTCAAACTGTGCACCAGCGTCGACGCATCTAGAAAGGAACATATATGCAGGAACATCTGAAATGCAGTCCAATAAAATAATTAAACGCACAACCAAACAAATGTTCCAAAAGAGACGGAGACAGAACGAAAGATAGAGTTATTGACCGTTACTGAGTAAGCAATGTGAGCATACTCTACGCCGTCGACAAGTGACTACTGCGTACTTACTGCAGAACTATTTCGGAATGGTTTAGTTCTTTTCTAGATTTTTATTATGTCTATTATAGAGAAAATGTAATAATTTTGATCAAAATTCATTCTGAAGAGTTCCATGATGCGCGCCCTGACGGATGAAATAATAGCGACGATTAAGAAAAAGAATTTCGTGCACGTGTACGTGAAATACGAGAAAATCGACGTTTTCTTTTCTTATACAAACCTCCACCGGGAGTTGCAGCAGTGACAATTGTGCATATTCCTCGCCGTCGTAAGCGCAGCGTGCATTCTCGTCATTCATTTTTTCTCGCACCGTGCAAATCTGAATATTTTTACTCGATCTGCTCGAACTGACCGATGCCGATGGTTCAACGAAAGTGAGGATGGTGTATACACCGGCAGAGAGAAGCCTCTCTGACCGTAAGTAAGGAGCTGCGCACAATGTAAGGAATAGAAAATCCCTGTCCCTTATTTCTTTCATTGTTATGTGCGCAAAGATACACCTCTCTCTTATATTCTTATACATTATGCGCAGCCCCTATATAAGTTTCCATCGAGGGTTCGAACCAGGTCAGAGTTGAGTTGGGGTGAGCGCTGTTGCGGTGGAAACACCAAACCTGAGAGAGGCCATCCCGGCCATTTTTATTGGTGTTGTATATATATGTATAACACCACTACATTTACAGAATCATATGTTTTATCGGCAGTGTCGGAAAATGAACGTGTCTATACGTAGTACCAATTTTAAAAATGAATGTATTGGCGATAGTGTACAGGGGGTTTTGATAGTCCCACGAAAAAGGCTGGGATGGCTTCTCTCAAACTTCTCTCTCTGACCAAACTCAGAGTTTGGGTACCTCTATGAAGCTAGCCGACAGAAATTACTAAATTTGATTATTTTTAACTTTTCTAAGTGTATTTCGTTTGTGATTGATTGTGAGTCCGTTTTTAACGTTTGTGATCAAATAGTTTTTTTTTTAAATTAACATTTTTACTTTAATCGTGATGTCAGCCGACACTTTAATGTCCATGTCTACCAATGCGGATTAACTTTAATCTCACAATCAGTTTAACTTACTTCTTATCTTTTTATAATTCTTACAACTAGACCGCCAATCTTACGGGAGTTAGCGTGACCTGACAAATTTATGTGTATAAATTGTAGAATTCTTGTATTAAGTAAACATTGTCGTCAGGTGACAGCTCTATATGTTAAAAATAAGTAATATTTTTAATTTTTTTGTTCTTGATATATACTCGACTTATGTTGTCTTCATTTTTGTGCGTACTTTAATTTTTTAACCGTGTACAGGAATTTTGCAATTCTATCTTTCTGAAAAGCGAAATCCGAGATAAAAAAAAGCAGATTTTATGCTAAATTTTTATCAAATTTAAGTCCTCTTATCGGAGCGCGCATGAGACTAGTTCTTTCGTTTTTTTCTTAAAAAAAAAGTACAATTGAGAGAAACGTCCACTAAATCGCACTGATCCGGCACAAGTACTTAAGAATTAACCTCCCTTATAGAAACAGAACCAGAAACAGAACCCTTATAGAAATTTAATACTGTAAGTGATTTTTTGGCTAGTGATTAATCATTTAAAAGCACTATTAAAAGCACTATTAACAGTGTTTTTAATAGTGCTTTTAAGTGATTAATTACTACCCAAAAAATCACTTACAGTATTAAATTTCTATGGCCTAGTTTACACCGATCACTTGATACGCGTATTAAATAGTAAATAACTAGTAAATAAGTCTGATTATTGGTTGATCAGTTCAAATATACTATTTGATACGCGTATCAAGAGATCGGTGTAAACTAGGCCTATAAAGGAAAGAGAGGAGAGATTAAGTCGTTAAAGTCCCAATCGTATGTCTTATATAATACAATGAGATGCCGCCTGAGGTGTTGTAAGCATTAAAAAAGAAATTTGCAACGTATGTTCGTAACATTATACCCGGCCTTTTTTATTACCCTGCCATTTTTCGGGTCAGCACGTCGGATGAATTTCATTGTTTGATTACAGAATGTCTTTAATTACAGAATGAACGTGAAGTGTATATAATCCTGCCCGATATGTAAAATTTTTTTATTACGTACAAATTTCGATCTCGGTAAAATGTGTGCGTGCGTGCGCACGTTGCTCAACGGAGTACCGGTCATGATACTTGGCGAGATTCTTCTCGTACTCGAGTATCGCGAGTTCCCTGATTCTTCGTTCCGACGTAATATCAATCTCCTTGAACGGCACTCCGTTGAGCAAGCCGAGCAACGTTACAACTCGTACAAACGTATTTTTGTCGACGTCTACAGGCAGAAGCTGTCGGAGGTCGAGCGCCTCTGCGACGAGGAATTGGAGAACATAACGACAGAATGCAAACTGCTTGCAGCCGTTCAAGGAGATCGCATTACGATATTACCTGCAAATACAAACCGCATAAACGTTAATTATTAATTCTGGATAGACGAGAATTAAACCAAACGGATAGAGAAATATATAAGAAAAGAACATAAATGCAAATTGAGATTTAGTAATTTTAACTTTCGCAGGCCACACTTTTTTTTTGCATATGTATAAGCCACACTGATGGGATCTAGAGGATCTCAGCCATTTTTCGAAAAAATCGACGTATTGTAATGTTTTTTCCCCCCAATTTATCGTAACTTTTCTGAGAATTATGATAATAATCTCAGAATTTGTAAAAAAAGAATTATTATAAAAAAATACGCATTAAAAAATAAAATAATAGTTTCAAACAAAGTTCTAAAATTTCGTTGGAGTCTCTGAGACCCCTGTGTGGCTATCGAGGATTAAAGAGTTTAGAGTCCTCTAAGATTCGTTCGCTGAAGGATTTATAATTATCCCCAAATAAATTTCTATCTCAGTTCTTTTTAATTCACTCGTTTTACAAGAACTAAAGGAGTGAATTTAAGAGTGTGAGCTACTAATTAAATATCGATGATTGCTAATTGTCGCTCGAGAGCGGCGATCGACAGCATATATAGGCCGCGGCTGCGTTTTTTCAAACGCAAGGGTATCGCGTAAAAGCTGAAATTTCTCCTTCTCTTTTCTCCAAAGAGCTGCCTCCTTGTTCAGTTTTTCCCAAAGGCTCGTCATTTCTGACCAGAGGTCCTGGGCGCGCTCGTGAAGAGCAGATCTAAATCGAATAATTTTTTATCTGGCAAATAATAATTCTACCGCGACTATGTAAGAAAATATTAAAATCACAAGAAAACCTCAACATTTTTTATATAATTTTTTGCTCGAGCATTTTTTTTACACTTAAATTGTTTTAATATATATAAATTGTATTCCTCGCACACATTTCATAGTGTTGTTAAACATGCGATGAAATGATTGAGAAAGATTTAATTAATATAAGTTTTTTTTATTTTTATAGTTTTATATAAATTTAATTAATATAGTTTTTTTTTATTTGTCAATCTGGGCAAACAACTCTGAAATAAGACCGTATCTTTTTTGAATTGCGATCGATTTAATATTAATTTTTAATTAATTCAATGTCTTGGTATCTCTTTATATTACGAAACGTAATTCGCAAAGATCTGCTTTGTCGCTTCCGTTTTCGTAAGCGGAACTACCCCCGTAATTTTCGTGTAAAAGAGAGGGAATGGATTCTCGAATTATGTCTTTCAAAATTTCAAGATTTACAACAGAGAATACAATACGCGAATTCTTTTGCACAGTCGACGGATGATCCTAGATTTGACGCGGACGGAAGTTGAATCTCCGTTCGCTCGACATCGTCCGACAATCGCTCGTCCGACGCGTCTCGATATAAATTGCGGGATATTCCCGATTACGTCTTGCGTGCCTGCTTCGTTCCGCGTATCGTCGCGTTTCTCCAAGTGACATTTGCAAATTTGCAATTTTTGGACTCTGAATCTTGAGGCGCATCGTTCAAGGCGACAGACGTTACTTACGCCGAGAAGACGCGCCTGTCGTCCATCGTTTCGTTTTCTTTTTTAAGTTCGATCGAGTATATAAATCACGAGAAACATCGCTGACAGATGGAAAAATTTTGCATTTATTGATCCCGGGATTCTCAGGGATAAATTGCACGCGTTTCCGTTTTGTTTTTGAAAAATATAAAATGTGCGTGCGATCGTAGCGGCAACTTTTCAAACGGCAAAGTGACAACATTTTAATTAATAGCGAATTCGATTGGACGATACCAATGCCGTTGTGCACTGATTTACTCTCTAATATTTAAAGTAAATTCAAGTACAAAAGATTATCTTGTAACGAGATTACAACTTGTTTAAGAGTAACGTTTGTGGTCAAATAGTTTTTTTGTAATTAATATTTTTAATTTAGTCGTGATGTCAGCCGACTTTAATGTCCATGTCTACCAATGCGGATTAACTTTAATCTCAGTTTAACTTACTTTTTACCTTTTTCTAATTCTTACGACTAGATCGACAATCTTACGGGAATTGGCGTGACTTGAAGAATTTATATGTGTATAAACATAAACTGTATAATTCTTGTATTAAGTAAACATTGTCATCAGGTGACAGCTCTATATGTTAAAAATAAGTCATATTTTTAATTTTTTTCGTTCTTGATATACTCGATCGTATACTCAACTTATGTTGTCTTCATTTTTATGCGTACTTTAATTTTAATCGTGTAAAAGAATTTCGCAATTCTTTCTTTCTGAAAAGCCAATTTAAAAGTATCTTAAAATAAAGGAATGTCGATAATATTACTGTCATAAAATGTCTAAACAAATGTTAGAAACAGAAAAAAATATATATGGGAAAGGTGTAAAATATTTGACAGATGAAAAATAAAAAAATGCATCGTATTTGCATTGCATGGCGTAAATATTTATCTATGTAACGTAAAAATAATTTTTACAATGTAACAACAAAAAGATTTGCACATTTTATAGTATTTGCATCACTTGGTTCGATAGACAAATTTTACGTAGTTAATTGATGTTTTCGATTAATCCTCAAGTCCTTACGCAAAGAAAAATTCTCTCTCCTTAACTTCTAAAAGCAAAATCCGAGAGAAAAAAAGCAGATTTTGTGCTAAATTTTTATAAAATTTGAGTCCTCTCATTGGAGCACGCATAAGACTAGCTCTTCCATTCTTTCTTTAAAAAAAAAGTACAATTGAGAGAAATGTCGACTAAATCGCACTGATCCGGCACAAGTACTTAAGGATTAATCTTCCGTGTGTATATTAATAATACATTTTCATCGAATTGCAACAACAAATAATTGGTAACACTTTATGCAATTTTCCAAAGTCGACCGTTTGCTTTAGAAGAAATTGGCAAAGCAATACCGACAGAAAGAGAGAAGAGATTAAGTCGTCGAGAAGTCCCAATCGTATGTCCTATATAATACAATGAGATGCCGCCTGAGGTGTTGTAAGCATTAAAAAAGAAATTTGCAACGTATGTTCGTAACATTATACCCCTTTGATTACCCTGCCATTTTTCAGCACGTCGGATGAATTGCATTGTTTGATTACAGAATGTCCTTAATTACAGAATGAACGTGAAGTGTAGAATCCTGCCCGATATGTAAATTTTTTTTATTATGTACAAATTTCGATCTCGGTGGGATGTGTGTGTGTGTGTGTGTGTGTGTGTGTGTGTGTGTGTGTAGAAACAGCCGCAATGATATATCACCATATAGCCTAAATTGTCTCATTATCTTTCGAAAGTACAATCTAGATATAAATTCTAATCGATCTTGGATATCTGTACTAAACTCCTAAATTCCTATGCTTAAGTATTAAGATCGATTAAAATCTAAACATGGTTGAATGGCATTTACATCTACATTTTAAACAGTGTAAGACACTCGCAGAAAAATCCTCGAGTCAGTCACATTGTTGCAGCGCAAAGAGCAACCAAAAATTAATAAAAATAATAATAATAATGAACAAGTAGTCTCTTTACGCCGTTTGCACTTTAGCGACGCGCATGGCGCGCGTTTGATAATCCCGTCTCTGAGGACGTTCAACGTCTAACGATTCGCGACTAGTAACGACGGGGGATAGAATTTAGCCTTAAATTAGATTAAATGTAAATAAAGAAAAGCGAATGTCCGTTTAAAATGCAAAACGCTCGAGGTTTGCTCGCACTGTCTGGCTAATCCCTTTGGTCTTCTCCGCTTGCCAGCTCTTGCATTTGCTGCGAAAGAATCGGCACTCCTCCTCGTGATTAGGGTGCTTCATCGGCTTGTAATCCTGCGGCGTGCAGAACTCCTTCTGCTCGCCATAAAACTTCTCATAGCCCCCTAGCAAGAGGTAAGTCTCCGGATAGTATAGTGCCGGGTAATGCTCCTTGTTGCACGCGCGGTCCAGTCTGCGTAGAACCCTCGAGAGATTCGGCCCGCGCTCCCACGAGAACTCGCAGTGGAACACGAGGATGTTGCGCTTGTCGGTGTCGTGCTGGATCCTGGGAACGGTCTCGGCCAGAGGATTGAACATGATCTGCTGGACGAGATCCATGTTGTAGATATTCACCGCGCCCTCGATGTGGCCAGCCTCGTACTCGTATGGGTATCGGCAATCGACGATCGTGTAGGAGGCAATGCGATCGGCGAATTCACCACGTAGGAGCGCCGCCAGCGTGTTGGACGTGATGGTTTTCAGGTCCGCGTGCATGCCGCTCGTGAGCGGCAGTATACACGGCTTGCTGAAGTCGCCGATGAGATCGTTGTCGGTGACACTGCGGTGGATCGCCCACTTGAGGTTCGAATGCGTTTCGGTTGCGCCTGTCCTCGACTCGGACAGGCTTCTCTGCAGAGCAATTTGCGAGTGCGTCAAGGTACTCGAGCGTCTCGCCGACATGGGTGTCGTGTCCAGACGTAAGCCGCTGGACTTGCGGGATCTTTTCGAGGTCTCGTCCTCTAGCAGGTCTTCCGACGGCCGTTTGTAAGGCCTGACGGAAGGTGAGAACTCCATTTGTAGTCTGTAGTAGGGCGCCGAGGCCTCGTCGTAGCTGTACGTCCTCATCATCGTCCTCTTCGAGCAAGTCGCCGTTGGTGAGCGAAACAGGCAGGTGCGGATTTTCGACATCGGCACTTTCTCCAAGGGTGACCTCGCCAGCGAAGGCGTCCTTTCTACCGCCGGTGACCTCGTCAACGACGGCGACCGCGCGAGCGGCGACGATATCGTCCTGATGTTCCGCTTGCACATGCCGCTCTGTACTGACAACCACTTTTTGACCTTGGACGACATGTTCCGTGAGAAGTCGGGGGAGACGTCGTAATCTGTCGACGCCTCGGGCGTGACTATATCGCCGGACAGTAGTTTTGAAATGCCGCTCGGTAGCTGCTGCGTCTCCTCATCATCCGTGGTCTCCATGTCGTTGAGCTCGCTCACAAGCCCGTCATCCATGCTCTCGTATCCCGACGACAGGCTACGCAAGAGGGACGAACTCGTGGGCCTCAGGCCGTGCGTTGGAGAATATGGGTCCAACACTCGATAATCCAAGGTTAAGGAATGCGACTTCGCGTACTCGAAGAATTTTCGCCGCCTCTTCTCCATCTCGCTGGTAGGGCTCGACGGATGGCCGCTATCCTGGCTGTTCTCCTCGTAGATTTCCAAAGGTTGCCGTACTTTCTTACTGCGCACCTGGACAAAGAGCACAACAATAAGCAACAGAATCACTGCGATGTTTAAAGGGAGAGACTTTGGGAGGAGCATGACAAATTTCGGGAGTAACAAATTGAGGATATTTAAGAAAGATGAGTATCTAAGTGAAGAGATAAGTGATGAGAAGAGGAAAGGGCAGAAAGCAGAAGGAAAGAAAGGTCTTCAACATTTTATCAGACATCCTGCGTATACAATTAAATGAGAATCGAACCGGTGACTAGCATATTCCTTACGGGAATCTACGGTTCCTGGTGATTCCTTATAGTTTCCGGTGATTTTTGTCGATTATTAAAAGCAGGCCGGAAAGAGAAACGAAAGCGTGTCATGCGAGTCATAGATGCGATCGCTGAAGGAAAGCAAGAAAGGGCGAGCGAAAAAGAGACGGCAGGTAGCTGCCGATCAACAGTGGTCACAGCCGGTCGCGCAAGGTGTCGCATGTATTATGAAAAAAAAAATCAAAGACTGAAATAACGGATGATAACGGGAAGGGAAATAATTCCCTTCCTTTTTTTTCTTGTCATTTTCCATGGTAAAACGTATCCGCTATCTGCGATGGTCATCATTAAAATCAATGTATACCTCGCTGTTGATAAGCGACAGCTGCGCGACACGTACTCGGCACGCGAGCCGGATTTGTCGTTCGACCTTAATCGCGGAAACGACAATATCTACCCCGGAATGCGTGTACAACATCCGGAATTGAATTGAATATGCATGGAAGGCGTAAAAATCTCGCCCGATCTCGCGGTGGCGGATGCGCATAATAACTTGGTTTTAAATTTCGGTATCGTTGTACGATCTATCGATGTCGCGATTGCATGTAAGCTTTAAAGTCAGCTATTCAAATCGATATACACTTTACATCGCGCAGAGAACATCGCGAAAAGAATTATAAAGTTATTAAATATTCTATATAATAGCATTTTTCTCTAATTGATTAAATATTATATATTAGACAATATTTACATATGCGTGGAATATCCCGTTGCCACAAATTCTTCAAAAGTTTTGATAGCTTAATAAATAAATCAGAAATTAAACTCTCTTAAGAATAAAACGCGAGATAACAACTCCTAAATGAAGAGCTCTTAAACTCGACGAGCATTATATATGCCTTCTATTAACACCACATTCAATAATTGAAGTAATTAAAAATCAGAATCACAATTTCCAGTGTAAAAAAAAGATATCGCAAAACAAATCATGTAATATATATTTCTTTAATGTATACATCTGAAGTCTGTTTCACTAAAAATTTTTCTATATGAAGTAAATAATAAGTAATATGTATGATACAGTAAGTAAATTTCATGTTTGATCATCAACCTAATATTAGAAATTCATAAATAGTAAACATTACTGTTTTATTCCCTGCTTTCTAATCGCAGTTACTATTACAGTTCTTTGCTAAAATTGAAATGCCTTTTTTGACATAAATTGCATTGATATTTCTTTTTCGCTAACCTTTTTCGTCACCAGTAGTGCGATTCTGTAACTCGGTATGCAGTATCGTTATCGTTATGTTGTCGTTGCGCAGATATACTATATATGATAAAAAAGCTGTGCAACGACAATATAACGATAACGATACTGCATAACGAGTTACAGAATCGCGCTACAAAAGCCTGATGATCAACTTCGAGCTCCGGAGCGGAGTAAATCATGCCTGCTCAACTTCATCCAGCGGAGGAACCCCTGTCCCCCACTCTCCGTGAATGAAAAAGAAGTGTCGTAGCTCCGGAGTTCGAAGTTGACCAGACCTGCACTACACCATCCATCAGAACTACCGCTGCACGAAACGACCAGCCGATAAATATAAATAAAATGTAATTATAAATATTTTAAAAAAGCTTGTGCTAAAATATATTCGAATTTTTAATGTCATCAATCTTTTTTTATCGATTTAAAATAACTTTAATAGAAAAATCAATAAATTGCATAAACGGACTTAAGCCATTTTTGTGACCACAGTTACACATAACCATTAATAACATCATTTTGCAATTGATAACATCAGTAGTTATAACTAAATACTGACGTAAAATATCGTATAAACGGACATTAAACTTGATTTTATAACATCAATTGTTATTACTCTACACCCGTTGACGAAAAGATGTAGACTTATTTGAAGAACATGTAAATTCTAAGCTAGTTGCTATGATTGCATTGCCAACTTAAGATGAAATTATAAAAAGTATATCTGCTGTATTTTTTTTACAAAATCAAGATTTCTTTGAATGGAGATAAAATAACATCTCTCCGTACAAACGAGCATGCGTTTTAGGAAGTTATAACTACAAATGTTGAACCGATTAATGGTGACGTATAAATGTAATCAGGCAAAACATATACGAATCGCTATTCCGTACAGCGGCAGTGCATCAATGACGGTGGATTCTTCCTAACGGAACGGTTAGTAATCGATTTGTTAGCTTGTTAGTATGGTAAAATGTTAAATTGATTGTTAATATCATAAAGCTCCCGTTATTAAAGAAATTTATTGCGAAAGAAGTTGTTTTGTTAAAATCGCTGCGTTCAACAGAGAAAGCTGTTTTGCAACTGTGTTGCAAAATCCGTGAATTTGATTAGTGTGTACTTTTCGGCCAAAATTAAAACCATATACCAATCAGATTCACAAATTTTACAACAGTTGCAAAGCGGCTTTCTCTGCTGAGCGCAGCCATCGTTATCCAACGTGGATAAGTCATCTTGAACACCTTGACAAAGCAGCATTTCTACATTTCGATTTTGGATCGTCGAGAAATCTGCAACGTTCTACGAACGAATTGGGGCGTCTGATAAAATGTATATGGACATTTTGCCATTGAAAAAGGAATCGCCGGACAACTTCTTTTACATAACACACATTTCAACATAACACACTCTCTTACTCTTTGCGGAGTGCGGCTGTACCAGGTGCCAGGAGCGCCACTGTTCTCCTTGTCATGTGCATGTTTCTCATGCGCTGATTCTCGCCGTCCACGTGCGCTCGATGCTCTTATATAAAATTCATTTTCCGAATCTTGATGAATCTTGTCCTTCGTATTTGAACAACTGCAAGCATACGAACGGAGTTAAAGCTGTACGAACGTCTCGCATTTGTAGGATAAAATTAGTTTAACGTGCGACATTAATCGAACGCGTCAAACCTAAGGGGATACGCCTAACCTAAGGGGATTACGAGGGTGCGGGGGTGACACGTGGTTCCGTGTGAGTGCGAACGATTAGTAACCGAAGGGTTCTGGAAGGATCCCGGCGTTCCCGCACGTTCCCCGATAAAGGAAGAAGAAAATTTAAAGAAAAATAAAGTGTGTAAAAGTTTTGTGTCAAATAACTAAAAAGTGATCGACTAGTGATGCGGTAGAAAGTTTAGTCTCTTATCCCAAACCCCCCTGCTTTATCCGGGGAGAAACTGCGAGTGGAAGGTGAGTGTTAACGATATATGATCGGTGCTATTTCGCAGACCGAGCATCGTCGGTCCGTCGCAAATTCTAGCGAATAGTGAGTACTATGCAAGTCGTGAGTGATCACAAGTGGCTTCGTCTGTAAACTGTAAATTTGGTCTGTGCGAAAATTTAAGTGAGTAGACACCTCTTTTTTTCCTTTCGAGATCGTTCGGCAGATCCATTCGAGACCTTAATCGTCGTTCCGCCACGATCGTGCGACTCCTAAAGTCCCGCAATATCGTTTTGCCGTTTTCCTAAATTTTGGCGCAAAAATCTACGCGGCATAAAACACGCGGTAACTCACCGCGCACGCGCGCGCCACCCACGTGGTCACGCCACGCACTTGAACGCGGGAAATCACCGACCACGTATTAAAAACGTGAATCTATTCTTAAATACACTTCCTATTTGTGACTCGCTTACACTCTGTACAGTATCTTAAACTACCTGAGATATTTTATTGCTAATAATATCAGTAATAAAACACTAATTATTTTCGAGACATTTATTCATCGATGAACTACAATATTCTCTTTGATCGTTCATTAACTGAATATAAGCACTTTCTGATATATTTATATGAGACAAGAAAAACGTACATTTTCATCATTTTAAATCAAATACACAGTTGAGCCTATCACACAAATGTACAAACAATAAGGAACAGAGAATAGGGACAGAATTTGCGACGCATTTTGGATTTTTATTCTCTATTGCCTGTATACCTGACCAAACACTAAAAGCGTCATAGAAAATCAAATCACTGTGATTGGTCAGGTACAGGCAATAAAGAATAGAAATCCAATGCGTTAGAAATTCTGTTCCTATTGCTTTTATATTGTGTTCGGGCCTTTAGATTGATATTTCACTTCTTGTACTTTGAAGAACTTTCTTCGATCTCCGATTAGCTATCGAGGAAAAGAAATTCTTGGAGCTCCACAAGTCGATATTCTGTAAGTCAATTAACACGCCCGAAAAAATCGATCCTACGTAGTCTGGAGATATTCGAGTTCGTCTTAGAGTTCGATCGACTGTGGCAATCAACAGACTATCGATCGAAATATGTTTCACGGAGTATCACAAGTACACTGCACTTTAAAAATAGCACGCCTGTAACGTGCCGTTATACCTTTTCTCATCCCTTTTTCTCAAGAGCTTCGTAGGCAAACTGTCATGAATTACACGCTGAACCTCATTTTCCGCAGTTCCCCACGAAAACTCCATATTCGACTATATCAGCTATATTGTCGCCTTTTTTTCTTTACAAAACGAATCAACATTCGACCGACCGAAGATCCCAGCTAGACAACTCGAACGCGGGACAGTATCAAACTGTGCGTTGCTCCGTGGCGAACACGAGTTTTATATACGCTGTATAGTGGGGTGCGACGCGAGAGTGGGGGACAGGTGACAGCCAATCGGGCCCTTAAGGGCCAGCAGTGGGAAAACGTTGTAATTTCTTTAGAGGGCGATCGACCGCTGTGGGGGGCCCGCGCGCTCGCGACCGCGGCGTATGCATCGTTAAATTTCCGTGCGCAAGTGCACATATGTGCACGTCATCCACACATGTATATACGTTGGATTCGATCCTCGTCTGATCGCGCTCGCCCTCATTCCCGGTGGCTCTCGCGCAGCTCCTTTTTTCCCGTCCGAAAGGGCACCGACTCTCGACATCGAGCTTATTGGCTTTGCACGATTTTAATTTAACATTTTGTCGTAGTTGTCGTTTACATTATTGTGTCATTAAGCTTATATGTACAGTTATTATATTATGATGACATTATTACATTTTTTTCTATCTCAACAACGTGGAGCACTGGTGATCTACGTGGCCTGCAGGCGGGATTCTGTAATGGCGGGATTCTGTAACTCCCCTTAACGACAGTTTCTGTATGGTTGCGCAGGTATTATATATGGTAAAAAAAGCTGCGCAACGATACCCAAACTGTCGTTCAGGAATTACAGAATCCCACCTCTGAGCGGAAAGTTACCGAAAATCGATTCGACAGAAAACGAATTAATAATCATATAATATTCTATAATAATAGTATTTGTAACATATATATATATATATATATATTATATATATATAATATATATATATATATATATATATATATTATAACATAATTATATACATTATATATAATATTGTATTGTACAATATATAATATAATATTATAATATACATACATACATATATATATATATATATATATATAAGCTTCTTATGAAAAAAAATAGCTACTTTAAGAGTCATTTTCGGCATTATTACCCAGGTATAGCAGAGTGACATCAAATGACGTATTAATTCCGTCTTAATGACGTCTCTAATGTCATTAAGACGTCTTTAAACGTCATCTTGCTACCTGGGTAGTATTCCTCTATCGTCTTCATTGTTTTTTACTCGTTGAAAACAAATTCAATCATTACTTTTATTAAATTGAAAATACATGAAAGATTTGAATGATTACTCCGATATCCCGTGTACGTTAAAACAATAAATATATATTAATCATAATGGAGCACATGTCACAAAAGCGTAAGGCCTAGTGCGCAAACACGTAGATAATAAAAAGCGCGTCTAAAAGAATATAAATCGTTCCGATTCAAACGGCAGTTCGTAAAGAAAAATGTAACTTAGAAATTGCACCCCAAATCTCCGGGTAGCGAAATTTCTCCAAATGCACAGATTCTATTCAGTTTGTCATATGGAAATGCTCTTTCAAAAGCACTGTCGGAAGAGTCGCGTCATTTTTTTGTGAGGGAAGAGAGAGAGAGAGAGAGAGAGAGAGGAGAAACTCTGAGACATTAAAATTTCAGAAATAGCTGCAATCTGGACGGACATTCTTTGAGCAATGTCCCTGATCTTTTCTTCAACATCTGTGAAAGAATTTTCACAGGCATAATACATCGTGTGCCAACGACAAGATGTCGCGCAGATCATTTTATCAGTATATATTTTGAGTCCGCACTCACATGGTTAAGATGAGATTCAGATTTTTCCTCAGAAGATTTAGGATACACGGATTTTTGCCGAAACGTTGATGATGAAAGAGGAGCGCGTGTTCCGCTAATTCGCATTGTCGGATTTGTCACGAGGCCCGTTGTTCGCCGCACACGACAAACAGATTAACTGATAATTAAAGACTTCAGCGTATCCAATAATTTCTATCATTCTCTTAATAATTTTGAGGAAGAAAATCGTAAAATGAAAAACTAAATTCCGGTCGATTTTGTCAAGTTTTTGAAAACTTAGTGGTATCGTCATGCTGCATCGCGATTTACCAAGTGAGAATGTAAAGTCTGCAGCCTCAAACAATTTAAATCAAATATTCAAACAGTAACTTTAGACATCTCGCGTCCCATAATCCAAATATGTAAATAATGTACATTGTCTGTGGTCGCGGGCGTGCACGTCGTTATTTACGATATGTACACTGTGAAATATTAAAGAAAGATATTTAAACCAATACTTTGAGTTAAATAATATTTTGTTACACCATGTGTACATCAAAATTTGTTTATTTAACACACATTTGGTTATTTTAACACAAAACAGTATTATTTTAACTCCATTGTTTTAATTAAATTAACGACATTATTGAATAGGAGCAGCGGCGACTTATAAACACTAATGCTAGAAATAATGAGATGCGACGCCGTCGATATATTTTTGTACATCTCGTTTCGACGAAGTCACGTCTCATTTCTGTCGCACCACTGTATAAAAATGGAAAGTATTAATTTCCATAAATAATAACTATCCTATGTCATGAGTGTATTGCTACAATTTTTTTACGTTGTTTCGATAGAATGTCTGTAGAAAGACGAGAATTATTCCATTATCTACAAGTTCGAAAAATAAAAATTTTCAGAAAGTTTCCAAAAAGTTTCCCCTTTTCCATCTCCCTTCTTCTTCTTTCTCTACAAAGTTATGACTACCGCCCTCTGCTCTATCCGGAAGATGAACGGTTTCTTGTGCACGTGTCTAAAGCCAGAATATAAAACTCTAAATCCGTGTAATAATACGAGTATTCGGAAGGTAGAGAATAAGTATAAATCGATAAGGGCGCGACTCTCGTGTGTGCGTGTGTGTGTGTGAATTCCCGAAAGATACGCGAAAGACATAAACGCCAATCTCGTTAATAATCTCCCTCGTTCCCCGGACTCGATACGGCGGCGTCTCGGTGAATCCAACGTACTTATTGACTTATATCCTTAGGACTTCAGCTGTCGTTTGACTTTATCGCACCCCTACGTGAATTCCTTTGAGGCACCACGAGGGGTGGTTTCTTCGCACGTACGATTGTTCCAGCCGCGAGAGAAAGAGCGAGGGGGAAGTGTACTCCTACTCCTACGGTCGCACGAGGAAGGAGCCGAGATACTCCCCATCATCGCAGCCCTCTGGGATGGACATGCCCGACCGGTAACGTCGTGCGCCACGCCATACGCAATATTCGCCAAAAAGCAATAAGGAACGTACAGTGCGACAGTGCGTGCCAGTGGCGTCGGCCGCATGGGGGTAGCTCAGCTGCTATCCGCCGTGAAACCAGCGAATCGGGGGTCGCAGACCCCCTTGCGGACAGCTGCCAGATCGTACACCTTCGACGTTTCGCTCCCTTCCCTCCCAGTCGTTACCCCGTCGCGAGTAACCTACCCCTCGCGCAATTTATTGCACGGAGCACATGGAGCAACAGCTTTTTTATACCGATCGTTTCATCGCGCCTCAATATCGACATCGAGCGCGACACAGAATCCGTAGTGATTTATCTCATTCCAATTTTAATCGTGTCTCGTGGCCAAGCTCGAGTCATTTGCTCCTAATTCCCTTAACTATAGTCTTAATTTAATTACTCGTAGCCCATATTATCTAATCGTATTCTCATTATATTGTTTCTTATTAAAAAATCTTTTCGAAGATACACAAGAGTAAGTTCCGTTTGATTTTGTTTTGCCTTCCAACCCCCTCAGAAATGCTATTAACGAGAGCTTCATATCGAGCTGGTAAAAAGCTGCGATTAGCGCGAAATATGCAGCTGCATCTTCCGCGATGCTGTCAACGCGTTCTTATCAACGACCCAGCTGTGTTACTCATCAATGATCGATATTCGTTCCAGACTATTGACCCCCCTCGTAACTCGTTTGTCGGAGAGGAATGCGCCCGGAGATGCATCTCCTATTTTATACGGGGGACATTTATATGTTCACACGGACGTGTGCGTGCGAATACATGCGGGATGATGACGGCGGGGTGACCAAGTACCGGCCAATATCGACAAATACCGGTCGCGAGATGGGGCGCGGTGGCGACGGCGGCGGCAATGCTGCCCATCGACTTTGATTTTTCTGTGAGAAAGAGTGCAGATGGCCGTATCCATTGTGAGGGTTGGCGCGTGCCAAGGGTGTCGGTGTACCGCACCGCACGAGACACGCGGTCTCCCTCCTTCTCTCTCTCTCTCTCTCTCTCTCTCTCTCTCGTTCTCTCTTTAGCGCCGTATCTACCCCCCTCCGTCAATGCGCGCGAGACGGGTGCTGCTAAGTGCACGACCGACCATCGCGTTCTCGCACACGCACGTACGAGAGAATTGCGTGCGTGTGACGTACGTATGTGCCGCTGACAGGTATAGGCGGCCTATACGCACCGGTCGCGTTCTCGCCGCGCGCTACGTACGTGTATACCATACACGGCGGCACATGTAGCGGCGCGGCGTCGTTTCCGATCGATGCACGGCCCGCCGGCGGGAAGCCACTTACGTAATACCTGTCACGCGGTTCTCAAACGAAAGATTTCGAGGTATTTTGGGCCCGAAAGCGGAATCCGCGGGCGCGCGAAATGTAACACAAGGAATGGCAAATAAAATAGATAACAAAAGTCCCCATAACGAATCAAAAGGGATAGGTAAATCTCAAATTAGAATTACAATTATAAGATTCGCGGTCGGAAAATTAATACAAAAGTGAAAATAAATAATTACAGCTTTGCAAGCAGGCAAAAAAAAATTGTATTGAAGTTTTATACATTAATTATATATTTTTATTATTAAAATTGTATCACGATTCACGTTAGGTCAAAATTTAATTAGAAACTATTTTAATACGCGTACCACATTACGAGAGCTCTATGCAAGCGCGTTTCACACAAAACCGAATTTCGTGAATTTCCACACGATTATCTTTGAGCACCGCGAGTTACAACGGTTCACTCGCGCTGCGCGGAAACTTGAACAGATTTTATTTGCAAAACGATCGACGGGGCATCAACCGAAGAACCACTGACGACGATGACCCGGTAACCGTAAGTTTACAGACGTACGGGAACGTCTCCGCAGCTTCCTAAACGGGATCATCATCTGTTCCTCCGTGTGTGTCTCACCCTTATAGAGACGGCACCCCGGCCGATTACACTATTCTTCCGCGACGTGCACAGCCGCCGCTGATCGCAGATGTAACGCATAAGTAAGCGGAATTCGCGATACCGTATATACGTACGTCGAAGCGAGACGGCGAGGGAGAACGACGAACGGGGAAGACATTCGAGAAGGAGAAAATTTCAACCCCTACGGGGGATGCTACGAGAGACAGTGTGGCGCGTACGGCGGAACGATGGAGATGAGAAGAAAAAAAGAGAGAGAAAGAAAGATATCACCAGTTACGAATGCTGCGAGATGTCTCGAAGAAATTTGTTTCGGCAGATGCTATATAATCGATCGAAACTAATCGTCACGTCGCTGCATCAATCTAAAAGGAAAGGTATTTTTCTTCTCGCCTCTCATCTCATTCCGCTCAACCGTAACGACGTAATAAGCCTGTCTGCGGTATATTATAGCTGTCGAGGAATAAGAAACGTCAACGAACACGTTAAAATAGCGGGAAAGAAAATGTTTATAAAAAAAAATTAAAAAATTTATATTATTTATTCGCGCGAGTTATCCAAAATTTGTATTGCATGTTTCGTGCGAATTAATCTAGTGAAATAGTTTTTATATAATAGCGGAGAAAAAATAATTCATATTCAAACGTCTAACTATATATATATATAATATTACCATCTTAAATATTTTATTAAGCTGATGTTGAATGCGTAATGTAGTGCTTGCAATGCTTTCCCTCTTCAATCCTTTCAATTCACTATGCACTGTCCGTCGGACAATAAAGAAGTGACAAATCGCATGATTTTATTTAGATTTTTAATATCTAATATCGTCTTTATCTTATTAATTAACATTTTATAAAGAAACTGATATTTATTTCTTTTTTTTTTTTTATAAAAATCGTACAATGCGAAACTTTCTTTCTTTCCGACGGATTCTGAATATTAAAGATGCGTGAGTATAATCGTCCGGTTCTTGAATTGTTTAACTCTGGTCTTCAATTATCGGGCGTAGCATATCCATTGCAACCCCGCGTTCAACGGTAAGTTAAGGGCGACAGTGTCGCAAATGCGAGAGGAGACAGAAAATACTTTCGTCGCACACAGGGCGCGCGGCGAAACGCTCGTAACCCCTGACTCTGAAAAAGCACTCTTGATTGCCCATTGTTCGCCGCCACGCATATGCGACGAACGCACACGCAGCTATATGTCATCCGACCGAATCACATCACACGCGCGCGATAGGTAAAATATTGTTACTCGGGACGAAAGGATAGCAGGTACGCGACGGTTGTGAATTATAAGCATTATGCGTACGTAGTACCGTCAGTACACATGCGTACACAAAGGAGAGCTTGATTTTCGGCTCCGACTTGAGAAGGAGGAGTGCGGTGCCTCACTTCGTAATTTTGCAACGCCGCGGACATTCATTGCCGCCGATTTAAATCGGAGTAAACCGTTGGGCACAGTTGGAAATGCAGAGTGAGTCTTTTGAATAAAATCTCATATAATAAATAATTAAAATTATTTTAATTAACCTAATTATATTAACATAATTTTAATCATATAATTATTAATAGTTGGCTGCCTGAGTGCCACGCGAGCGCGTTGCTCACTTTGCTTGACGAAAAGTGCTGACGAACACCGTAATAAGCTGACGCAATAAAGGGACGTATTATATATAAAGCTTTTCGGAATGAATTCCGTACGGAAGTGTTTAGTTATTTCCTAAATTTCTGTTGTGTTTTCTAGAGAAATTGGAATAATTTCGATCAAAATCCACATTCTGAAAAGTTCCATAATATGTACCCTCATAATGCGTTCAATTTCAACCGCAATTCTCGATTAGACTTTACAATCGAATTGTTTTCTTTTAATTTATTAAAAATAAATAAAAACATAAATATACATGTAGAATTTTATTTTTATTTATTATGACATTTAGCGCTTTTCACGTGGAACAAAAAAAAACAGTTCAAACGCAACTTGGCATTTTTTCGCACAGATTTTTACGACAACCCTCGACATTAAATTACTAATTATATTAATTAAATTTTTATAGATCGTATTTATTAAATTACTACAACAAGTCCACGATTTATCTCCTCGTAAAACCTTTTTCCTGGGCGGTGAAAAACATATAAATTAATTAATATGGCTAATTAAGTAATAAATATTACTCCAAAAATACGTAACTCTATTTCCAACTTTAATTTGATAGAAGTATTTTGCGCTATTCTATGATTGGAGGAAGTTTGCTTGATTGGAAACATGTATGCGGTAGGTACGCATATCAGGATATCATGTATCGACGACTCAATGACATTCAAGAAACTCGATCAGTCAATGCTTTAGAACTGTTTGAATGCGATTTTGTCCTCTGCGAAGGCAAAACCTCTTTTAACTTATATATACTGGATATGCCTGAGTTTCACACATAATGAGGTAGGTAGGTTTTTCCTGCAAACCTACCTAAGACGGTAGAACGGTAAGAAATATCAGCTCACATCGTAAGTATTGCTGCTTTCCTGTTCACACAAAATGTCTTACTTTTTTGCTAACGACACTTCTACAAAATTCTAAAAATCTTGTACCCATCTTGCACAAATCCACACCTACTTGGAGAAAGGCGGAGCTTAAAACAAGAAATATATAGCAATGTTCTAACTTCAGACAAAAAATCGAAGATGTTTTTCTCGTCTAATTAAGCAATCGTTTAGTATATGTATTAAGGTTGCTATAGAGGCGGAGCTTATTCTGTTAACATGTATACCGTTCTTACAGAAATTCAATACTGGAAGTATTAAATCGATAGTACCTAATTAATGACGCTAAAACATACTGGTTCTTTTCTACACGCGCAAACTCAAAACTTGCTCATAGGATAATTGTGATTGAAGTACCAAGTCTAAGATAAATTATACATGAAATGAATATATAAAATACATTGTTTACATCTATTTGTGTTATATTTGCATGGTATTAAACAACTAGGCACCAAAACGGCTATACCACAAATTACCAAACACGCGAAAACGTTCTGATACTTTTCTTGCTATACCAGAGTCACGCCAAAAATCGCTTATTATAGTATAAAGAGAAAAAAGAGAATAATCACGGTGTTATTGTCCACGTGACTCGTTGGATATATACAACTGTCTAAGATACTTACAATGGACAACATCTCTACTGGTTCAACTCTCCGATCGGAATGCTTAGTCTATTATATGTATAAGTCTATGGGATTAAAAAAAGAAAAAGCTTAGATTATATTCAAACGTCAACTCGTATTCTCAATTATCTTTAGAGATTTTACATTTTTCCATTTCTGGTGTATTTTACCAATTTATATGATTCCTTGCTTCTGACATAATCCAAAATGGGAGAAAACAGAAGTCTTAACCAGCCGAAACTGGTAACTTGACTTTTCTTCTGAATAAAACAGCGGTTCAATGTCCGCGTACGTTATAAAACCCGTTTCACACACACAGATCTATAATTCAGGATAAAATTCGAAAGTCTTATCTATAATCTGACACGAAGTAAATACATGAGGGATTAATGGCAATATCCGTTGAATTTTTCATCAAATAATATTTCGTATTAAGAACATTGTCTTTTATCAATGATGTTTAAAGAATTTTGTGAATTCTCTAAATCGCGCGAGCGCAATTTAAAACAAAAGTACCAACAACTAAACGCGTTGCGCTCCGCATTTGCCGTGTGCATATCGATCTAGTGCGAACGAAACGGAAACTACGGGAACAGCCAGATGTTCATTATAACGATGATAAGTCGGTGAACTTTGGTGAATCATTACTATTCGCTGGTGATGCCTCGTACCCCGTTATTGATTAACTGCGAAACTCGGTCCTGTAACAGCTGCACCCGTATATGTTCTGTCATGCTAGCGAGCGCTAAAGAATACCCTGGGGCTCTTATACCAGGGGGGGAAAAAAACAAAGTTCATGGGGGCGTACGTGGGTACTTGATAGAGTATAGGGTACCTAAGTACCGCGAGAATGGACATTCGCCAGCCGATCGATCGAGCCCGAGTTTACACGACAAACTCGACGCGCGATAACGATAACCGTGCATCGATGTTCACGTATGCATAAAATTCTATAAGTAAGTTGCGAGATAGTAAGTTCGACTAGTATACTTTTGCTGAAGAAATATTTTTTTCTCGATTTTTTACCTACATCTTATTTATCACAATAGCTAGAAATACTTTTCATGAATATATCAATTCGAAATTAAACATTCTTATTATGTATATAAAATTTGAAAAGTAAAATATCTGAATTTTTTAAGTCTCTGTGAGCTTTAAATTAAATTAATTTCATTGCTCTTATTATATATTACTTTTTCTTATTTTTTACAAACACATCTTTCCTTAACTGACAAATTACAATGGAACAAGTTTTTCCGAGGTGTTTTGAAGAAATCTTTTTGTATTATAGATTTATTTTATCAATTCTTAATTTTTTTGTTTTAATCTTCTTAGTATATAAATAAGAGATCCATGTGTAATAGCAAAAAAGTAATTCTAATTCGACTATAAATTTCAAAATATACATGGTCTAATAAATTATGGAGCATATTGAACTACCCTAAAATAATTTTACACTTAATATTTGTTAAATTATTATAAATGTTACAATATTTTTACACGCTGATTTCGGTGAGGTATAATTCTTGGACCGACGCGCCGAAAAGCCACTTGGATTATGAATGACGATGCGTGAATCGAGAGGGTATAAGAAAGGCCAGGTATGTGAAGATGGGATATCACACAGAACGGAGGGCGGGGAACACCGCATGAGAGGGAGTAGAAGAAATCATGTAAAGGAGGGAAAAGTCGGTCGTATTTCTATGTCTATTGCCGTTCCACCTTGCACTCAAGATGAAAAGGAAAATGGCGTTCGCAGGTCGAAAAATCACTCAATCACGTTTTAATATTCGCTCTAGCGAAACGTCCAAAAACTCGACTTTCTCGGAGGACTAGTAACATTGGCGGCTTTTTAAAAATCAATCTTACGTCTATCTTGAAAGTAGATAACGATTGATAGAATCGGGATAACCCAGGCGGGTATTATACTTAATATAAAAACGGGGATCGTAAAAATCGATCGCCGATAAATAAGATGGGTGAAAAATGAGGCTGTGGAGCCTCTCGGCTGGGGCCCTCTTCGAGAGATCTTTGAAGAGAGCCTCGCCGATACGGAGCCTCATTTCGCGGTTGAGCATCGCCGTCACGCTCGCGTTCCCATGCCACGTAAAGTTCACGTCCTCTCTACTACCACCACCGCCGTCAGACCGCCGCCACCGGAGAGGGATTTAAATCTCAACGGTCGCGACGGTAGTGGGCGAGTGGGGAGAAACGACACGGAGAGACTCGCGGTCTTTTTTTCGCCTCGAGGCGAGGCGAGGGCGTGCGGAGAGAAACGAGAAACCCGACGAGAGGGTCGGTGGGGAACGTGGGGAAGCGCTGCGAAGAAGCGGCGAGAAGGACGGGAGGGAGGACCAGAAGGGCATGCGGAGGGAAGTGGCGGTCACGGAGATGAAGAAGGGGTAAAACCGCTTGTTTGTAAACACAGAGAGGCGAGACGCGAGACGACCAGGCGGAATTCCGCGTGCCCTCGAGCGCCAACGCCTTTCCGCGGCTGATATCTAGCGATAATCCGTCGAGCGACATCCGATCCGCCAGCGAATTCGTCATCGGCGCGCGAGAATTATCTCACCGGCGCGGCGCTTCTAAGACCGTCGCGCGGCTCGCCGATTCAGATACGGGAGGCTGAGACGCTCGGGGATCGGATGTCCGATGTCCGTTACGTCGGCGCCGTGTGAGATCTGCGAGGAGGATTAAATTTGATCTCTCCCGAGAAATTCGAAATGCACGGTCGCCATAGCTAGAATCGAACAAGTCACGAATTCCCGGCTCGGTTTCCGGCTCTATCTATACAGCTTCTTCTCCTTTTGGTCTTGTTCGTGTCGATGCATAAAGTGCCACTCCTCCAACCTTCAATCCTTCAGTCTTCCCTCGGCGTAGGTGATATTCAAAAGGTATCCGCGTTTAACGAACGTCTGTTCAGTATAGGTAGTCATAATGAAAAAGACAGGGATATGAAATATCTATAATATTAATTTTACGTTTACGCGCCTGATTGTTATCGTCATTCGAATGATATAAGTCTAGATCCAAAATTAATACTCCTTTTTTAAAGAAATTCAAAAAATTTAACATTTTTTCCGCTCTTTATCTTCTCGTCCTTTGACGATCTCCAATTAGTTGCATAATAATATACAATAAAACACTCTTTTTCTCTTCGTTGGCCATCTCATTCTTTGTTTCTGTTTCTCGACCCCCGCCGCGTTTGAGTATCCGTACTTTCCAGTCGTTTGAGCCTCTCCCCTATCCTTCTCTTTCTCTTTCTCTGTCGTCTTCTCCCTAAGTCCGTTCTCCTCACTGCCTCCTCTTCCTCCTCCTCCTTTTCTATCCTCAACGTTCCAACCGTCATCGACATTGCCGATGACGACGCCTCTATGGCGAACTCTCTCGTTCTCCTCCGTCCTTTGCCCTCCGCATAATCCCAACGGCATCTACCTCCTTCGCCTTCTTCTTGCCCTTGGACCAACGCCGGCACCTCGCATAGCAACAAACCACGAGGAAAATGTGCCAGTAGACACGTTTCCTTAGCTTTCATTCTCTGATGTCTCTTAACCGCGCAATGGTTCACGGACGGAAATTACGTGATAACGCTGCTTTGTGAATTTCTTTTAATTTTTGCGAGCATACGCGTGCAGATGCGGAATAAAGAGAATGATTTTATTACGTGATTTATCGATTTTGTAATTCAATCGACTCTCTGTAATTAATTTTCGAAAGTAACCTGAAGGTACAGTAACAAAAGGAAACAAATGTTTTCTTATGACACTGTAAATCATTGCTGTAAAGTCATTGTATTTCAAGTCGCTTATCTACGACTAATGCGAATTGTCAGATGTATTTAGTATGCTATTCACATCCAGATTGCTATTTGCTACTTTTGTAATTATAATATTTTGTTTTAAACACATTTCTTAATCGCGCGCCGATAGATCGCAATGTTAAATCGCTCAAACTTTTGATTCGCGACCACCGAAGCTACATATACGCATAGCTTCCAAAATATGGTGCCGATAAGCTCAAAGTCGCGTATTAAGAAACACAGGAAATTAAATGGAAACGGAAAATGTTATAAATAAACGTTTTGACAGAAATCTTATCGTTAACAATTTTGAATTTTTATGACATAACTTCCTGAGACCGTTGCTTTATCTGAGCACACAACTGATCGTACCGTAACTTGCCAGGGTCGCGCCAATCAATTCGTAGAAATCGTACAGAGGCGCATCTGGAATGCTTGAGCTAACTGCAGAAAACATTAACTGTTAACCCTTTGAAGTCCAATATAAGAAAAAATATTTTTTAAACAGACAAACATTTATCAAACATACTAATAAATACAAAAATAATACTAAAAAATAAAAGTAAAAAATTATAAAGACCTCACCAGAGTGTTTCACAAATCAAGAACCAAAGGTTCTTTTTTCCGTTTCGAAAGCAGGGATCGAGCCACTAGCGAAAATAATATCCACGGTCTGTCTCTCGCTGCGTACTATACTCGGCGCGAAACACTGCCATGTCTCTTGATGAAATAGTGACTTCATCATGGGGCGCAAAGGGTTAAAACAAATCGTTCAATACTTATTTCAACTCAACGTTGAGAATGGAATTAAATCATAAAAATCAAAACTAATTAATAATAATAAGCAAACTTAATCGTTTATGAAGTAACACATATATTGAAATGCACATTTTAACGGTCAGGCTGGATCCTTGTTCTTAATATTTTGGCGTATACATCTTTTTCCAACTCGGGAAACTGCGCACCGGGTAATGTCGGTTAAAACACAGTCTCAAACCAAAGCCGAAAATAGTACACGTGATTAAGAGGCCTATTCTATAAGCGTTAACGACATCATTACATGCTTTGTGCAGATATAATATACCATAGACACACACAAGCTGCGCAAAGCAAGTAACGACATCGTTGCGTTTACAGAATAGGTCCCTAAATCAATTCAATAATGATGCAATAATGAACATCTTATTAGAAACAAACTGTAAAGAATTTTATTGCGAAAAATATTATACTCCAGCCAGGATCCGAATCTGGACCTCCCTATACATTCCGTACGGGCGTCTAAACCAATTCGACCATTGAAGCATACCTATTATTAGGCACAAAGATCCAGCCCGACTGTTAAAAGGCATATTTCATTATTTGTGTCAAACTTATTGAACATTAATATGAAAAAATATAAAATAACAAATTAATATATTCGTATAATGTATATCATAGTACAAATCTCGTGTAAGAAAGTCTTTCTATAATATTTAGCAATTATTATGGTCGACCTTCGACTCTAGGCTTGAATTTTAATCTCTTGATTATATTCCATAGGATCGCGAAAGCCTGATTTGTATGCTCGATCAAATGTCGATATATCTTTAAAATGTTGTATATATTTCAGTAATTCCTCCGCGCGAGATCATCGATTGCAATTATACACAGAATCTCTGACTTTATATCACGGATTCTTTTTACAGATCCTGTTTACAACATTGTTGTATGTATTCGAATACGCTTTTATGCGCGTGTTTGAATAAACGTTAACCCGCAAGACGCTTCCTTTTCTTGCAAATTGTCACGCCTTTCGTTAACAAAGAGGTTCAGAGAAGGAGAGAGAAAGAGAGAGAGATGTGCGAACCGGATAGCCGACCACGACCATTACTGGATGTTATATACTTCAAAAAGGATCTCTGTCGAAGATCGCTCTGGATAATAAGTGTAAAAGTCCTAGAGAGAGTCCAACACGAAGCACATCCCGGTTCCACCCACGGCGCCGGCGGTTGGAACAAAATTCGAAAAAAAAAAGGTCAACTTCGTTGCCGTTGCCGACGTCGGCGTCGCTTCAACGTATTCTCCAACCGATAATTCAACTCTTTACTTTTGAAACTGATACGTTACAATCGTTGACACTGTTGTTATCTGCATTATCGCACACATACGCAGGTATGATCGGCGATAACAATATTAGACTCTATTTTGGAGTCTTCAATATCATTAAATTCAACATTATTATAAAACGAAGAGATATGCCTATTAGGAGCGGCGAAAATAATAAACGTTAATGTGTGGTCATAAAGGCTGTTATTATACAAGTATAACAATGCTAAAAAGTCAAGACTAGCGCAATTAAATTCAACGTTGGAATTTAATAAAGACTCGCGTTCCGAGATAGGACGGACCAAAAAGAAGAAACGAAACGTATACGAATTAGACAGGCGTGATCTGTCTTAACGCAATCCCAGATAATTTTTTTCGTGCTGCCTAAGGGAAAATCAGAAGACATGATAAATACGTATAATCGAGTGCATTGCATATAAGGCGGACATCAACCGAAAGGGCCGTTGCACCATCATCAGCGAAATGGCGGTGTTGCGTCTCTACGGAATTGCATTCCTCTCCCTACATGTCTGGTTCGGGGGCGGGGGATGAGGGGGTGAGGTAAAGGGGCATGATATAAAGAAGGAAGAGGAAGAAGAGGAAGAAGAGAAGGAGGATGACGAGGAGAAAGAAGAAGAAAGAAAAGACGCACGCGAAAAAGATGAAAAGAAAGGAGACGGCGCGGCGCGGCGTTCAAAAACAAGAACGGTAAGAGGAGAAGACTCGAGGGACGGTGAGGGCGAGGAAAGAGGAAAGAGGAAAGAGGAACGGGCTGAGTAGGGATGAAAAGCAAAGACGGTTAATTTACCGCTACCGCTGTTCGCTTTGCGATGGAATGGACTTCGGTGACGGCGGTCCCCGCTGACCGTGAACTCAGGATCTTTACACCAGAAAAGACACGGGTGTCGCACGATGCCGCATAGAACAGCTCTTTAAATGTCAGCATAAAAGGAAGTCCTAAATGCTTCTAAACAAATATGTACTTCAAAACAAATGCGAAAAGTGGACAAAGGTCCAAACGATTTCGGGTCTTATACTGTCATTTATTTTCAATTTTATCCTAAAAAAATAATTTCGCATATTTCTCTAATACGTTAGATCACGATCTTGTGATTTTACACGAAAAAATTTGTTTAACAAGCTGTAAGTAAATATAGTAGCTCTTGCGAAAGGATTTATTCATGGATGGAGAACACGGTTAATAATAATCGAAGAACTGTCAACGCTTGCAAATCGACATTTAAAATGCTGGAATATCTAAATATTTGGAACACACTGTTCGCGTAAGTTCGCTGGTGCAGTGGTAGAAAATACAGGAAACGCAAAAGGTATGGAAGGTGCGCGGAAGAAGGAATCGCGGTTGACGTAGCAAGTGAAGGAAGTGGAGGAGACTCGTACGCCGTACGCGTCAGCATGTGCGTGGAACGAGCGATAGGGGTGTGCTTCGTGTCGGGCTCCCTCGCAGCTACAGGTGTAATCGTTTGGAAAACCTGCGGAAGTTCACGCTCCGATAGCCGCCCGAGTCGCCCCCGATTACTGACACTGTATGGCTCTCGACTATCGAATATCAAGATATCTATCTCGAGCATCGACCGAATATCGACGCGTTCCAAGGATTACACGGTGAGGAAGGAATAAAAAAAACGCTCGAGCGCAGCGGCAGGAGTGTCAAAACACTTTCGTGTGTAAAACTTACTCCGGATAATCTAGTGTTCAACATTCCACTTGAACCTCGGTCACCTACGATCTTGGACAAAGTTCCCTGATACGTGATATATCCGCATGTAATTATACAAAACCTTGACGAGCCGTAAAAGTAACGAATTACAATTGTATTCGTCGTCGTAGAAAAATGTAAGCGAAGAATGAACGTGACAATCCCGCCCGACAATAGGAACAAATGTAATATTTATGAATTTTACATTTCATTTCTAATCGATCAACGTCAGGATTTCTTCCTCGTGTCCTTCGATTGGCATAGGATCGTTTATGCATTTTATCCTCCGGTCCCATCTCCCTTCTGACCGATCGCTTCTCAGAATTGTCTCATTGTCTGGTAGTGATATCCTACTTTGCTCCGTATCTCCGTCTATTTTCATACATCACAGCATCTCTTACGACGAAGCGCTTTTGTCGGAGCGACACTCCGTGCATAGCGGATCGCGCAGGCGGATGCGCAAGCGGGAGTGGACAGGTAGAGGTAATCCGTAAAGATATATACATCTATCGTAATGTTGATCGTAACGCTCGTCGTAACAGCTCTACTTATAGCTTCTGACATTCTGTTTCGCCATTTATTGTAGTGCAACACAACTTATAACTTATAACGCATTGCGATTTTATGTATACACAACGTTTACAACAGCTTCTATCCTCTATCCTTACCTCGATCGCCTACGATTAAAGCGTTACGATAGACGTAGATGGGACTTAACGTACGTCTCGTAAGGTGGTCGGATAACGGGCGTGTGAGGCGCGGTAGACCAAGCCTCGATATCGCGAGCCGGCGAGGGAGGAGAGTAACTCGTTTCTCGCGCTAGACGAGATAGGATTAGCGCTTATAGCGATTATTTAACGACCGCTTCCACGGGCGGCGCCGAGCGATGGCCCGAAGCCAAGCGAGGTATGCGCCGTGGAGATGGACCGCTTCGCGCGCATTTCCCGCGCGTTCGTTGGAGAACTTGCCGCTGTTGCTGGGCCGGAGGCCCGCCACGTTGTTGGTCAAGTCGAGAGAGAAGAGAGAGAGAGAGAGAGAGAGAGAGAGAGAGAGAGAGTGGAAAGAAAAAGAAGAGCTCTTCTCTTCTGGCGGCATACCGGAGCGACGAAAGAAAGAAGGAGAACGAAGAAAGAAACGCGCGATGAAGCGAGATGTAAACAGTGTTATGTAATTTTTAACCGTCATCGAATGGCGAAGAACATCGCCAGCGAGAAACATCAGATCAGAAACGCCGAGATGCCCTATAATATTCTGAAGAGCGTACTAATTTGATTCGGTTTGGTTTTGACCGCGATTTATTGGACCTGCACATTTGTCTACTCATAAAGCGATAGATGCACTCAACATATACATTCAGGAACTAATATCGATAAACATTTTGCGCGATAGCGTACATAATTTAACACCCGAGTCGTCTGCGATATAAATTTTCAGTAATGAACATTCCTGTCGATTTATAAAAGGTGCTTTGCATTAACGTAAAATATTGTCGATGCTTTCTGGATTAATTTTAGCGATTAAAAATAGAATGGTTAAGCTCAACATCTACTTAAGTCACTTTTGAGACTCTTGATAGTAAACATTTTTCATAGATAAAGCTCGAGAGTGGCTTTTAATTCTCTAGCTCTTCGCTGAAGAGGTTCGTTATGAAGAGAGTTGTTCTTAGAAATAAAAATCTCAAGTGAACGTAGGCAGTTTTAATGATTAATACTGTTGATGTAGGAGGCATCGGTCATACGGGCTCAACGGATTATATCGTCACTGGTTCTCAATGAAAACTGTCATCAGCTCTGCTTATAAACATTCTAATGATAGTATATTTTGTTTTATAAATATATCAATATCTAATAAAAAATTTGTATGATAGGTATATTTATTGCCTTAATTCATTTCTTAATTGTCTATAATTATAATTTTCTATAATTCTCTATAATTATATTGTCAGTGAATATAATGTCACTCACCTGCAAAATGTATATGTATAATCACTGATTTAGAAACTGAATAGAAGATAGTCTGACAAAATTAATCTTTAATAATTAATCTTTTCACATTAAACATTTTATGTTTTACAAATTATTTAATCGAAGTATTAAGCTAACAAAACTTTGCCTGTTTTAATTGCGTTTATATATCTTTCCTTCTTTCCTAAATCCACTAATCTCCAAGAGTAACATAAAGATAGGATCGAATTTTTATGTCCATTTCTACCAATGCGGATTAACTTTAATCTCGGTTTAACTTACTTTTTATCCTTTTCTTACTCTTTTGTAACAGTTAGGAAAAAAATAAAAAGTAAGTTAAACCGAGATTAAAGTTAATCCGCATTGTTGGAAATGGGCATTAGTCGTTACATTTTCAGCGATTTAAGTCGGATACAACTCTTTCTTCGCGTTTATCTGAAAGACCGGAATCGGTATTTTCAAGATTTTACGTTCTCCTTCGCGTTCGAAGACCGCGTAAGAATATTCATCGGCTTGTTTTCGTAAAAGAATGTGTATGTGTGTGCGGGTAAGGGTATTTCCTTTAACCTGCCGTAACGGAAACCGAGAGTAACGCAACGCGTACGAGCATATGGGAGAGTACCTGATTCACCGGAAGTGTGCAGGGGGTGGCTCTCGTATTCGCGTTCTCGATTCACAAAGGCGGAATACGTCCGACGCAGAAACGCGCATGGCAGGTTCCATTATCTTTGGGTCGGCAGAATCGGGAACGATTCGCGTGATGCGTATTCATTCGGAACACATCCGCCGGCACCGAATCTTTCTGCCTCTTTTTTTATTTTTCTCTTACAAGTGCGGCTTTTTAATGAGTCTGCGAAATCGCGCGTTCTCTCTCACTCGAGTAAATCGGGAAACGTTCGTTTTGTCGATATGACAGAAATTCGCGCGTATTTTGTTTTTACGTAATAAATCATTTTTGAATCACCATGCATAACATGAGTTGTGGAATATCATTCGTGAAATCTTTTTTAGAAATGTTCCTTGAAGTTTGGAACCCATGTGGTATATCTGTTTTTCTTCCTTCTTGACGGCAACTGTATTCTCTTTCATGATCTTTTCCCTTTCGTCAAGACGCTTGTTGAGCCTTAAAAACTGTTTATTTTAATGACAGATTCTTTTTGACAAATTTAAAACGCATTTTTGTTAGGAAGAATTTATAAATTCAAGGAAATATATAGATTTTATTATTTAATAGTATTTGATATAAATATTATTATCATTACTTTTTTATTTATAAAAGATGGTTGAAAGATGATTAAGAAAAACTGTCAAAATTAAGAGCAGAAGTTTCGGGGCTACAGCCTGTATTTCCACAATGTTGAAAGATATCAAATAGGTAATCGCTTTGTTGTGAATTAATCAATCAAGTATCCGGTAGCTTCGGTACATCCAACGCATTCCGAGACGCCGATCGCATTGGAGAACCACAGATACCGCCGTAATTCCTTCATTTATGTATTCCCGATACGTTCTCCCGCGGCTACGGAGGAAATGACAGAGTATGTAAACGAGTTAATGTTACCGTGCGTGTGTACACCAAAGCTACCAGGAATTATGCGGCGTGCAGGAGCGAATGCACCGTGCATCGCAGCCTACCATCGAAATTGCCTCATCAGTAGTGGCCGAGCCTCCACCGGACGTACTGACGTCGACACTCTCTTCCCCGACGAAGAGATCCTCCCCGTACGGCCCCGAGAGGGACCTTGTGGGGCCATCAGCTGAGAACGCGCCCGAGAAGGCCCCCTTCTCAATTGGCTCTCACACATCGAAAAGAGCCGGCGGTCTTTTGTAGGATCGCGTTCTCCCCAAGGCGAATTTCGGTTACTCTCGATTCTCGGTGCCCCGTTCCCGCTCCAAAATGCTTCCGAAGGTAAAGGATTCGTTGGCGAACTTGAAATATCAGTTACTTACACCACGAGACCGCCGCCGCCGTACCGTCGGCTTACTTCTTTTTTCGCACAATAAGCAATGGCTTTTTGGGATGTTACAATATGCCGCGAGGAAAAAACCAGTCAAGTCAAGTTTTTGACGGACATGTGAAGTTTCGAATAATCATAGTTCCGAAAGTTGAAGGAAATAAGATAAATGGAGATCGATTCTTTCAATCTCTGTTAATTTCAGAGACACCATCTCATATCAATTAATTAATTCAGAATAATGAGACATCAATTAAGTAAAAGATATCTCGACTTCTGTGAATAAATAGTTGCAGCTACAATTTTATTTATGTATATCAACGTTGGAATTTTGAATTTTCATCAAAACAGGTCTTATGTGACTTGACAGACTTCCGAGAGTGTGACAGAGTTCTAGATCAGAAAAATATACGAAGACCATAGTTATTATTTTTTTCCAAAAATTGGTTCAACGGAAAAACTGACGCATAGTTCTTATCCTTAAAAAAAAATAATGTAGTTATGGTCTCCTCCCTTCCCAATTCCCATTCCCAATTAAATTTTAGTACAAATTATGCATTATCTAAAAAAACGCTTTACAGCAGAAACGGTAAACAATATGCTTGCAAGGTAAAAGGTTTTCTAAGTATAGAAAAAAAGAAAAAGAATTATTCAGTAGTGCACACCAGGCATAGGGAATGGTCAACACAGTTGATTCTTTAGGCTTTTGGACGGAAAATCTCTCAACCTTCAAATGGCGATATTTTTCGTTGCTAGGCGTTACATCCTTACAATGTCTATTCTTTTGCTAACGGTTTGCAGATTGCCCTTTAATATAGTTTTATAGAATACTCTTTTAGTTGTTACATTTCGGATATTTGAAAAGGTTCCATAATTTAACACCATTATTTTATTTAGAAACTTCTTCTTTTCGTCTCTTTTTTTAAACAATAATAACAAAATTGAAAAAAATTTATGAGACATTTTGAGATGTACACTAAATTTTTCTTACCACACTTTATATTCATTACTTTGGATATTACCCTAGTTTGCCAAGCGTGGCAAACTATGAGTGTAAATGCGCTGCATTTACGTATGGCGGCAAATTTTTTCATGTACAATTATTGTATTATCATATTTCTTTGTGGATTTCAGCACGGTGAACATACGACGAGCGAATTTTTGGCGGGAACCGAATCATGGGAACCAAAGTTACACGAACGTGTCGGTATGTGGGTAGAAATCCTTCGTCCGCGCTCTCACAACGAGAAAGAGAGAGTACGTAGATATTAACGATTGTATTGGGCAGAGGGCCTGTAAGCCCTTACGGCCCAACAGGCTGCGATGGTCGGCATGATAACCGGAACGCTAAAAATCCTAACGTGGCCTGGTCCATCATTAAACGTGAAAATTTCCGAAATTCAAAGCGGAGCAGAGAGAATATTTTTAACTCTGCCGTATCTCATTCGGATTCATTTGACCTATTTTTATTTCTGAAATAAATTTTAAAGATATGATGACTAGGGCTGGTGATTTTTGAACAATCAAAATTATACAATTATTAATTTAATATAATAGTAATAATACCGCAATAGGCAAAGATTTATAAAATTATATGACGAAATTCGAATAAAATTTCTAATGTTGCAATTATGTCGCTTATGTCGCAATCGCAAATATATTTTTCGAAGCTTCGAAGTTCGAAGCTGTCGAAGAATAATGACGACCTAATGATGACTCTATAAGATATTGCTCCAAAGTTTATCTCACACAGCCGACTGTGAGACAAACTAAATTATTTATTTAATATGCATATTGCGGTCTTATTGTTAAACTAATTGCAAGAACTTAGCTTATTGACGTATAAGTGCAACTCACGACACAACAGACGAGCCGCAAAAATGTCCGACGAAATCACGGGCGGTATTCACGGGACGTATTCTGGCGCCGTAAGAGCCGGCAATTAACTGCCTGGCTACCGTGAAAGAGAACGCGGCCTTGGCGAACGGTGGGCGTATATAATCAACGTTTAATCGCCGAGAAAAAATTTTCTTTCCCGGATGAGAGAGCGTTGACCCGCGCGATTTATCTGTCACTGCGACGGGGCTCTCGGCGCGCCGTTTTCCCGCCAAAACCTAAAATCAGCTGACATTCCTTAGCACAGCTGACGGAGAAACCTGACCACCTAACAAGGACGAGAGAACTCGCGGCCATTTTTAAAACTCTCCTACCGATTTAAAAAGCCACTACCAGGTAGGCCTATTACAATGGTGGCGGTTCCACCCTTGTCTCCCTGTTTCTTTTGCCCGGTTTCTCCCTCGGGGATCCGACACACGTATCGCGCACGCACATACATATATCGCGAACGGTCGAAGGATTTCGTGTGAGAGCTACATCTACAAGTACGAGGACTATAGATGCCAAGCTCTCTCACTGACAAACTCGTCTCTCACGGTTCATCTTCCGTTGAGATTCTCGAGTGTATGCGGCTTGCTTAAGAAATTCGAGAAAAAGAACAGGAATGGAACGAAACTCGGGTCGGTCGAGAAACTTCGAGAAATCTCTCGTAAAAACCTCATTCCACAATATAAACGGCAAAGCGAAAAGACCGCGACCGACCGGTCTCTCGGAGATGGGAGATCTCGAAGATTTAAAATCGGAATACTCAATTCCGGACTTTTTCAAGTTTTGGATAGGACCGTGAATCGGTATTTCCGTATAATAAAAGCCTTCGTCTTCGTAAGTGTTGATCCCGTTGTAACGCCGGGGTTTCGGGTTCTCCAGGTGACGGAAGTGTCATTTTGCAAACGGGAACGGGCGAATCTTCATCGGGCTTCAAGATGATTCGAGCATCGATTCTACATCTCTCGATTCTATCAAATTCAAGGGACGTTCGCAAGGGAGAATAATTACTTCCTAAAAGAGCATCCCATATATTTGAACACAGCCTTTACAGCACTCATAGAAGCTGAATCTCACACTATGGCGCTAAGAAAACACAATCATGTGAAAAAAATACACAACGTTACGCACAAACGTTACACACACGTACGCGGAGAAAAAAAGTCGGTTACTCGATCCTGGGAGAAACGAGCTCGCTTCTCGAACTTCATCGCTAAATGTTATAGGCGGATGTCAACCTGCTTACTCAAGCGTAACAAGAAGCTCCGACTAAGAGCCTGTCCCGGCACAATGTTTTCCAGAACCGAGAGTTTCCTCTTATATTTTCCCCCCTCTCGCGAAAAATATTTAGAAGATCCCTTTGAAGTCTCACCGGCTCGGGCGTCTTTCCGTTTAAAATAGTATAATTGTTATACATTGGTATAATTATTATATGTAACGAGGTATAATGATTTAAAGGAATGTTTTAATAATATTACGATTACTCCGAGTACTACTTGGTGCGAATTAATCCCCAAAAAATTTTTTGTTTTTAATTAAAAGTATCAGAAGACAATAATGAAAAAGGAAGTGTGTCACAAACAGGATAGATGCGAGAAATTCGAGACAGAAACGTCCTGGAGAGATTTACGTTTTGCTCTTTACCTAAAAACTATGGGCGGTAAGCTCATTGGATGGCCTTATAACCATCCAGTGAGTACAGACAAATCAGCTGTCGACTCGACAGTGTTGAGGCGTATGCGCAGCAGAAATGCAAGACATACAGAACCAATAACCGTGCAAAACCAACAATAACAGGTACCACACAGAGCGGAAAAAGACGGATGGGTAAATGGGTAAGATGGTGGAAGGGAGGGACCTGCCACTGTGACAGTGTGCTACAGGCAAGTCCCTCTCTGTTTCTCTCGAGCTCTCACACGATAGTATTAGGGTCGTCCTTGCAGCGGGTCCAAGTTAGACAGGCAAGCAAGCTGGCCCTATACCGCGGTCTATACAGGCGGTAGTACGAATACTACCGACGCACAGGTACCACAGAGAGTAGCCACCTTCCCACACCTACCTGAGAACCAAGACGGTGCTCTGGTCTCGCCCCTCCCCCTACGGGACTCGGTCACTAGATCGAGAAAAGGGCGAGCCGCGCCGCCGCGGGAGAAAGACGGGTGATTAAAGCGAAGCGCGGAATGGGAAGGAGGAGGGTGGGAATGCGATCTGTGTGGAGAGGGCCGAAAAACGCGCGGCAACTTTTGCGATCCATCCCGTGTTTGTAATAATGCGCCGACGCATCGCGGTCCATTCAGCCTAACGTCCCGGCTAGGAACGTGCTGCGAAAAAATGCTTCTTTCAGGGACCTCCTTTCGGGATATCTTTGGGTGTACGCATTGTATTTGTTGTATCGATAAAGGCGCGATCCTAATACAGGTCTCTCTCGTGTAGAGGGGCACAATAAAATTGGGTCCTTCGGAATCCGAGAACGCGTTATCGCGCGCTCGTGTGGGTGCGTGGCGAACACAAGCCATCGTAAAGGCGGCGCCTGAATTCCCGCGCCTCCTTCCCACATGTGAAAATGTGCCAAGAAATCAACGGTTTTGTCGTCAACCGTTTTATTAACCAATTTTTTGTTTTGTCAAACAGGATTAACCAATTAATTTATGCTACATTTCTATCGTAGAATTCTACCGACGATAGCAGGCAACTATAAGTTATAAGGCGCTAATTGCCGTTTCTTTATGTATAGTCTATGTAAACGATGCAATAATGTTACGATTTGGAAAAAACCAATTAAGATCAGTAATAATTATTAAAGTAATAGTTTTTTAATAACATCATCAGTTATCCCAAACGGGCTCGCTATTTTCTTCTTATTTGTCTCCCTTTCCTGTGTTGTGTTGTGTTTGTGTTATGCTTTCCTATTACCATAGCATCTTTTCTTTAAATATTCGAGAAAAGACTAGGGGAAGGAAAGTATAACATAAGGAAGAGAGGAGTTACCCGATTGGACAATTTTGCTATCATTATCTCTATTGACTATTTTATATTGGCCAACATTTCTGCAGGCAAGAAAAATATAATATTTATTCAAATAGGTCCTTCATTTTGCATCTGCTATTATTAGAATTAGAAAATGGCGTAAGGAACAAATGCCAAAGTTCGTAAACGAATGAAATTTAAGCAACTTTGTAAGACGACCGTCCAAGAGGGTGGGCTCAAAAGAAACGGGACGAACGGGGGAGAAAAGGAGAAAGAAATGAGAAGAAGGACGGACGTATTGGCGCGTTGGTGCACCGATGGCGATTAAGGAAGACTACCTCGGCGCGACGACGCGCCGAAACTGGTTCTCATACCGGAACGTGTTGGCGGGAAACGTCGGCCAATGGTTGAGCGTTGTTCCTCGCCGTTTGGAATGCCGTTCGGCAAAGATACAACGACGGTCCCTGGGAACCGTGAGACGTGGAGAAGCGGGAGCATTTGCATTCGCCGCGCGCGAGATGCGCGCCGTAAATTTCTTCCCGCGCGCCGCGAGATACCCGGGACCCGATAACCGGACGTATCATCCCGGGACGGGAGTCTCCCCGCGGATCACTTTGCGACTCTCCGATGTCTCCGACTTTTCGCCTTCCCTTTCGCCGGCTTATCAACGGCATCTCGTTCGAGCGACGTCGACGTGAGTAATAGGAAGATAACGAGGACAATGACCGGAACGTAACGAAGCAGCGGTATTACAAGGGACTCTTTTGGAGATTTAATTAAGGGCTTCATACGGGTTCTCGTCGCGGATCAAGCGGTGGAAAGCAATAAACTTCCTCCCCAACTAATGATGTGTTGTCTTTTTTGCTGACGATTCGTGAAGATGATAGCGTTAAAAAAAAAAACAAAATAGAGGCTTAAGGATTTTGGGAGTTTCGCGAAATGTGACTCTTCAATATGATTTCTGCGGTCTCTTTAAAACGAATATCTTCAACGCACCGTTGAAGTTGGTATCCCTGCAGACAATACCAGTTTCTTCCCGCGCTTTCAAGAGGATAGTATCACAAAGAAACGGAAGGCGTTTCCTGAAAATCTCAAAACTCTTCTCCAGGTCCTTGTGTATATGAAAAGGGTATTCTAGCCTGATATAAGTTTTATGTAGCAAGTAGTCAACTGTTCAAATGATGTAGCGATTGCTCGACAAATATTCCGAGCAAAATCCTAAATCTTCGTAAAATTCATTTTAAATAAAACAATTCAGCCCAAAAAAAATCACTCACAAGTTGCAGACTTACGAATAAGCTTTAAAAAGCAGAAATTTATTTACTTTTATTCTAAAGTTTTTATACACGGCAACGGGCATTTACGTGAGATATTTAATTACAGAATTTCAAATTTTTTGTTGCTCTTTTTATCAGTCGACTGACGATTCTCTTTTAATGACTCTGCCGCTTAGTTAACCGACACGATCGTCTTCGTCATGGCGTTTCGATCTTCTCTGATTTCTGTGATTGGCTTGAATACGCAAACATCGTTATCATTTCTACATCGTGAGTTTTCACGATAGACCTTCCTGGGAAGGGCGCAGTTCAAACATCTCGGTTATCGTAATACCAAGATAAAGTTTAAAGTTCGCCTTCTCTTTAATGCGGGCGACAAAAATGGCGCTCGTAGAATCAGCTGCTTCCTCGCAGTCCGGTCGGGAACGAACACAATACGCGGTACTGTTCGATAAAAAAAGCGATATTGGCCTAAAATTCGCGATATCTACATAAATAACGAAATCATTGCTATCCGTTAATCGGTACCCAATAATCGGTATCATTTACATTCAGAACCAAGAAGAAAAAAAGTTAATTTTTCAAATCTACTTATAATCTAATCTAATAAATTATAATAAATTTATTATAATAAAATATTTAAATTATAATTTGTTACAAAAATTTATAATAAATTAATAATAACCCTTAGCTGGCACTGTGGAGTATTAAACGCCCCCAGCCTAGGTTACAAATTTAATTTACTTCATATTACTAACTTTAAACCCCCTATAGTAGGTCCCAGTGTGCCAGCTATAAATAAAATAATTATTATAATTAAAAAGCCTTTTATAATTAAAAAACCATTTTTAAAAACAACTTTTATTATTCTTAATATAAATTGTTAATAAATAAAATTGTTATTTAGAATTGTCCTTAGTTCTGGAGAGCTATTCTTTTCGCTATTATTTTACTATACTTGAGAAGTTAAAATCATGAGATACTAGATAATTTTTCATGCACAAACCTCCCTCAATTAGCAACTATGTTTCGATAAAGAAAAGATAGAAAAGAACCCTTCTGTACAATAGTTACATTTATACAAGTTTAGAATAATTCAATGTTAATTATAGCAATAAAAATTGCAATTTACTAATATGTAAACTAATATATATTGTCACTAATATGTATTGTAAGGCAGTATAAACAACTCTAACTAAAAAAAAAAAAACCAAATTGAACAATGGATACCGGTGACTATTCGAATTCCAGCATCTAACCATTAAGATTTTGACCGTTAGATTACATTCAAACCATTCAAAATACTGCGTCGTAAAACGTAGAACGTGTTCTACGACGAAGTTTCTACATTCTACATCTACTAGAAGTAGACTTTCTGTTCGGTCGTATACTTCTCTTCATACCAAGATAAATAGAGGCGGTAGAACGTAGAAGGAAGAGGAGGAGGAGGAGGAGGAACGCGGGACCAGTCGCGGGAGTAGACGAGTAGACGAGGGGGGTAAATGGCTGGGACCATCAAGAAAGGCCCTTAAAGAAGCCAAGCATACCAAGAGGAAATAAATTCTTCGCCTGGCAACAAAGAAAACCGGTGCCTTTCCACGCCCTTTCTTAATTACAGTAGCTTTTCATGATCTACACTTTAGTATACTCAAGATAGAGTCGCAAAAGTATCTTATACAACTCTGATACATCTACGCGGTTAATTTGCGAACGATAAAAATTATTAATCGTCAAATCTAGCAAAAAAATTAATTTATTTACTCGTTTTCTGTCGGTTTACCATATAAGTGACATAATAATCAATGAGACATGATAATCAATTATACACGTACATATCTTGAACGTACATTTTTCACGAATGCACAACGACATGCGTGATCGTTTCGTGTGTTACATAGTAGAGACAAAGGGCATAGATGTGGTGGTTCCCAAGAAATATCGAGTTCTTTGTACCCACCAGCGTTTCAGATATCCCACGTTATTTTACACCCTTCGCTTCTATCGAGGGTCTAGCACGTGTAATTAAATCTGCAGGACCACCCAAAGCACGAAAACTAATACTCGAAGGCGCTGACATCATTAAGTTGCAAACATTTAGAGCAAGAAGAAAATTCAATAATTCTAATAAATAATTCCTCTTCCATATATATATATACTTACAAAAAATTCAAATTTTTGCAAATATAATGTTTGCATATACTCCTGGGGTGAATTTTAATTTTATTTGCAGAGGTTTATGTACGCTTGTCCGCCTGTCTACATCAATCAGTCAAATATTAGTAAAGATTAGCTGATTTTGTTTCCGAAGCATTTTCGTTGTTGACTAGTGTGATTTATTCGCCCTGTTTGTCGAGTTTATGCCAGCGATCATTTAAGCAGATTATTTTAAAAAATACAAGGTAAATATAAGGCAATTAAATAAAGACGTTAGGAGAAAAAGACTAAAGTATAAAAATTTGAAACAGAAAGAGTACACCCAAGACAAGTGTCTGCGGCGATGACATTATTTACCGTAAACCTGCGCAAGCTATTATCACAGCTGCCGTCGCTGTCTTTTAAGAGTTCACCCTCTATCCGATATACCGCCGTCCGTCGACGTCTAACTTTCCGAAACGAAACGTGCCGCGGTATTTGATCGGCGCTTCAAAGTGAACGGCTTCTCAGCGATTAGAAACAGTTGTACGTTTATTAATTCGTAGAAACGCGTTCTCTGTATAGTTCGTCAGTCGCGTGAGAATTGACCCTCTATAGCTTTTCCGCTCGTTACACCGCCACCGAGGGCTCCATTCATGCTCGCGGTTCATTCATCGCGTTTCACTGAGAGGGTTTTCACTAGCACTAATTAAAAATTTTCATTAACCTATTCGGGGGAGGGGGACGATTCAAATTAGTAAAGATTAGCTGATTTCGTTTCCGAGGCAGAAAATAAGTTCAATTTTGTTGACCAATGTAATGTACGAATGACGCAGGCAAATATTGTATTGTATACAATATATATCGCAAATTAATATCGATAATGGACTCACCTTTCGCTTTTCGGATCGTTGACGCGACGAGGGGTGCTGAAGGTACCTGAAACCAAAGACAGGAAGACGTTATAGAGCGAGATCGTGTTCCATAGCAGGCGCGCTGCCTGCCGTTGAAATGGATCTTACGGGAAGATCGCGGTCTCTCGGAAGAGATCACAATAAATATAAGAATCATGTCTCGCGCGCGCAGAAATAACGGCGGACATTCGCACGCACAAAAGACTGGATCGGTAACCGTGATTGCCGGAAGGAACAACACGTGTTCTCTTTCATAGGGCCGCACATGGAGCCCGTATGCGCCTCATTTCCCCATTCTCGCGAATCTCCTAACCGCAAAGTGCGAACTGGACACGCGGATGCCGGTCATCTCGAAGAGACGCCGCCGGCGTGAAATCACGGCCTCGTGGTCACTCGTCCGTTTATTTGCTCGGGATGGCATGCGCTTTTCGTTCTCGCGTTTCGATAACAATCGGTCTCCGGCCGCCAAACCTATACAGACGGCGCCGCGAACGGAAAGATAATGATGAGGAATTATCACGCTGCCCGATATTATTGTCGTTCTACTATCGTAGAACCGGCACCACCATCTGCGGACTCGCCTATTCGTTCCGAATCGCAATCTCAGCGGAGTCCAATTCGGGCGAGCCCTGTGACAAGTGCACCCCAGGTATCTCGGAAATCTGAGAAACGTGACATAGGTCGCACGTGCGTGCCATGTGGGACACGCGTGAATCGGGAAAAATAGTGACTCGGGCATTGCACCCGGGATGATTCCCAACATTCATTGTTAAATAGGTGACGATCGCAAACACCGCGACAAAGCGTTCGCGATTCGAGAAAACGAGATTCAGTGTTTTTATAATTTCTGCATAAAAGTCTATACTAAAAACTCTAATTTATCGAATTGTAATATAATAATCTCCATGAAATATTTAGTAACACGCGGGTTCGTTAGTTCGCATTGATTCTCGTTGCTTCCGCTCGCCGCGCAAAACGTATATAAAGTCATCCCTATCTCCCATATAATGTAAGACCAGTCTGCAGTTAGGCCGGAAGAATACGAGACGAGGAGGGACCGGTCGTTTAATCGTTCCATGTCGCACATCGCACCAATGAAAAGACGAGGGATACGATGCGTCGAGTATCCTCAGCGACGAAAACGTTAGCATGTGGCATATGTGTCTCATATATTTTCTATTTTTTATCTCCCGTGGTATAGTTTCGAGAAATATTTTAACAAACTGTGTAATCGTAAATTGCTCAAATGCCCGTTTAATTATTCTTTTTGCGTTGTGTAATATAACCAAATTTGTTTTAAATAATTTATTTAAAACAACGCGAGAATATGCCGTGAATATAATCTTTCTACATAACTAGTTTCAGGAAGCAGTTTTATGCCATTTAAAAAAGGACAGATGTCTTTAAACCGGACGCTATTTAATTACAAAAAGTAGAAGAGTTAAAAATAGAATGGAGAGTTACGTTAACTGAAAGCAAATTTCATATTTACATGTTTGATAATCACATGGTGTACATAATATACGCAGGATAAATTACGATAACTATATATATATATAAAATTTATTCTACATTCTACTCCTAATCTTTTTCACACTGTATTGTTTCTTGTTTTATCCCGAATAAGATTCTTAACGCGCTACATCTCCCACTAGGAATTTTACTCCCAAAAGAAATCCACGAGACGATACTCAACAAAAGACGCAGGTTCCACATTCAGAGTATTCTTTCGCCGTTTTTCTAAGGGATCAACCTAGTCGACGCTACTTTACCACCCAACATCTATCTTGGAAGATAAATAAGATGTATCTTTCACGGCCGAGATCAAATTGAACATCGAACCATGTACAGATTAAAGAGAAGAAGGCGTTCGACAGGGAATCGAATGTAATAGGAAAATGCGATGAAACGATATACTTTAAGACAAGATCTCCACCGGAGATGGCGAGTAAAAGCAGAATTAAGAAAGAGACGATCGCGATCTGTCTCTCTCGAGTACGTACGCCGTAACGCACTTCCGCAGGAAGTCGAAGGCATCAGCCGTGACACGCACCCTCGCGCTACTTACTCGCGTCGAAACGTAGAATGGATTCACGACGCGAATTTTCAGGCGAGCGTAGCGCCTGAAATGGAGAACCTTGGCCTCGTAAAGGTCAACGTTCAACGTATCGCTGATCTCAACGTTCCTTCTCGGTCCGCTTCCCTCATATTGATGCTCGTACCCCGCTGCCCTTTCTACTTGAGCGGTGAGTTTCCTTAGCATTGCTAAATATTTCGCGGCAGCCTGCACCGTAGATCCCGTGTCATAGACTGTAGAGTTGTCATAAGAGATTAATCAACACAGTTTCGAACAGATGGCAAGTATGTGCTTGTTAAACACGAAGATCTTTTGCAGATTAAACTTGTGGTCGCACAACTTTACATCAGAGTAATTAGATATTCAAGTTGGCCCTATTTTAATTCGAGGGGCTGACTAATTAAAGTATTTATTTCTGTCCTAGTACAAGTCTTCTATATACGAATGGGTCATATAAAAAAAGGGAGTCAAAAAATTAGTAATAAAATAGTTTTTTTGTATTTTTAGTTGCATTTGTTACTAATTATTGAATATTTGTGGTAACGACTACAACAAGATAATACGATTCTTTATTTCTCAATCATTTTAATTAATAGATATAATTTATATCAATATTTATATAATTTGTTTGTTTTTTATATTAATAATATAATTAATATTGTATTAGAATATTATATAATTAATATTTAAATAATATATAAAATTCGATATATAATAAAAATCGCTCAGGAAACATACAAACAACATGCATTGACTTTTATGGTCGAAGACACCGACGGATGCCGGCAACGTAACACAGAATATTGCGAAACGTAAGGAAGTGCCCGTTACTTATCAATCCAACCATTCGTCGACATGCCGCTGTTAATAATTGTGCCGATGCGAGCACGACTTTGTTATATCAACGTAAAGTCGGCCGCGCGAACGAACCATCGGTCTCCCCCACTAATTAACGCGACATTCCCCGGCGAGCAACAGGCAGCGGCTGCGGCTGCGTAACATGTGCAAGTACGCTTCAACGGTCGTGACTCCACTCCGGAGCGAAGCCACGAAAGCAAAGCGTGCATGGCAAGCAGACCAAATCATAATACTAATATACCGCGCGAGAGAATGAGAGAGAAAAAAGGAGAGAAAGGGAGAGAGATGGGTGTATCGGGAACACTTCTAATTTTAGATAAACGCCTCCCGACATCCGTTTCCTACATGCGCGCAAACACTACGGGAACACGTACCCGCCAGCCGTTTCCCGCCAGCGTGGGGCCCTCATGCGAGATTAAGGGTATGGATCCCGCGAGTGCAGTTAAAAATAAAGCGCAGCCTGTGCCTCTCGCCGTGTTCCCGCCGAGAGAGAGAGAGACAGAGACATATCCATTCTGGGACAAATTTCGTTAGCCCTGCGCGAGATCCTGCGTCTAATTCAGATCTGAATATAGCCGACACAGGCGACACACACATGACGATCCTGCGGAGGAAAGCACGGGGGAGCAACCAGACACGCAGCACATTGATAATATCCTTGAACTGTCTACCGCAGATAATTCTAAACCGTTCTCGTAAACGTTCGTTACAACTGGCTGAGTTTTTTGCGCGCCCCATCTCTTTTCTAGCTCTGACTCCGAGAGCAAACGAATAATCAGTTAAACCTCAGTTAACACGTTAACTGCCACGGCGGTTAGCCAACCGACATTAAGATAAGATATAACATTGACCTAATTCTCGTCTCGGGCCATATAATTGAGTCTAGGGGGCTCCAATTGTATTTAAATCTTGGCTTAAAATACTTGCGACAATTGTCAGCGGATAATATCTGATTCGTGAAAATCAAACGTTTAAGAAAGATGTTTATTGAACAAATATTTCAGTAAATATCTTTTCTCTGAAATATTTATACAATAAAAAAGTTTATCTCATAAATATTGTTATTGTTTAATCCGTCATAAAATTACTTTGATTTTTTGCATGAATAAAACCTTTTTTTTCTAAATATATCGTTATTTGATAAACAATACGGTTCGATTAGCCATGCATCGCAGAACGGTTGAAACGTTCCATTGTCATTAACCTGCGACGAATGACGTACACTCGCCCGTAACGTACCCGCACGTGGCATCCACGAGCCGGTTGAGCGATAACCTATCGACCCCCTCAATGCAGGGATTGCTCGTTATTGGTGAAACCGAGGGGGGAGAGGGAAGTACCATGTACTCAAACCAGCTCCCGCTCGCTCACACAAGTAAGCTATGTCGATCACAAAAGACACATTCGGTAATGCGTGCGTGCGCGCGTACGCATACGAGTTGCAGGCGGCTCGCAGAAAACGATATTACAATCAGCGTATCGAGCTGGGCATCAAGTTCATTGACTTATACTGTCTTGTCACTGGCAGATATACTACATGGGGCTTTGCGCTACGTCAAAAATCATGTCGGCAGATACGAAATTCGAAATTAGCGAACGAACGGGGTGGAGCGCGCGAGCGGGAAGGAAAAGCGAAGGGTACACGCGGGGAACGGGTGAGGAAGGTCGAGAGAAACCCGATTTCCCGCAACCCTGCAACGTCTTGCCACGACCTTTCTTCTCTTCTCTATCTTCCTTCACTCCTCTCCTCTGCCCCCTTCGCGTTCGGCGGGGGGAAGGAGGAGGGGGGACGGGCGTCGCGCTATCCTACGACAATGTACGACGGCACGAGCCAAGTCGAGGGGTTGGGGTCGCACCGCGCGCGGCGTTTCAGGGTACGTAGTTACGTGTACGTATAGGGGTGGGTCGGTATTCAACTACGGCTACCGTGATGCCAGGTGGTGACTGCCGCCCCATGTGTGCTCATATGTCTGCCCCCCCAAGTGGCGTTAGTTCGCCGCTGGCTGGCGCGATGCGTGAAGCTAAGTGTGTGTATATGCAAAGGAACACGAACGCTACGCGTCACGCTACGCGCCTTCGACAGCGCCGATGCGATTCCTCGGTTAACCGCCCCCGGTAGGCGTGATCTTTGCCTCGCCGTACTTTTATATATCTCTTTACAGATCCATTCGCGCGAATAACCGTACGAAAAACCGCATGCGTTTTAACCTAGAGATATATATATACGCCGGAAATTCAAATTATATACGATTAAACTGTCCTGTTTCTCTCCTCATTGTGATCAAAGATCAAGAGGTCTACCGTTCCATCGTTACACCGCGAATTGGTTTATACATATTTATGTGTCTCGACAATCCAGTTTATAAAATATAGGTCGCTCATTGAATATCGCGCGATCGCATGCTGCCTAATTAAAAAATGTCTCGCAGAGATGTTGTTTGTTGGATTAAGCGTCGAGAATTGAGGATTGCGAATTAGAGATTAGGATTTAATCGATCAAGATTATCCGATTGGTCGAATTTTAATTTTTAATTCACAATCTTACAATCTCCAATGTGTAGTCTGGGCTTAAAATGTGGTTGCCCGTGAGGGACGTACACTCGACTATCCGATATCGATTGGCGGGACCGACCGGTTCAACCGGCGCGTGCCACGGTTGCAGAGACCGCGCGCGCGCTATGAATTCGGCCGACGCGAGCGATTCGCGTGCGTGCACGCGTGTAATTGCATTTAGAGGGAAGGGTAGGAAATCACACATCGTCCGACGGATGGATTAGAAATTCTAGGAGGACGTGTCGGCGGGCAATAAAGCGGGACAGGACAAAGAGACAGACGAGTATGCTCGTCGCAACGCGAAACGAGGCCATCGCCATCGGCGTCAGCGGCTCGCTAAACACGCGGTGCACCGCGGCGCAACGAGATAGAACGCGCGCACCATGTGCTACATATTTTAAACATGCCCGCACAGGTGTAACCTACCCCACCGTGTCGTGTCCGTCGAGGGCGGCGGCCCTCGTTTCGCGTCGGAGCCGTTCTTGCGAGTCCTAACTGTCGTAATCGTCTTGAAACTCGTAAAAACTCGAGCGCGAGTTACTTCGTACAGAAATAAAGTCGTGCCGTATAAGAAGAGAATCCTTTCTGGTATCGCAGGGGTGCCCCGTTGCGTAAAAACATACTTCCGTTTTAAATAAGTATATCTCTTTTAAAATTGTTTCTTAGATTGCGTGTTACAGCGTATAAATAAAAAGAGAAAGAGAATGAGGGGACACTTCATCGTATCGACGAAACTCGTTACTTGAAATAATTATGCAAAATTCAGCACATCAAATTTTAATGGCAATCCTTGTTCATTCTGTAACCGATTTCATTTCTTACCAAATCGAGGAGTGTTTCGATATAGTTTCCGAGTTACAACTTATACGCGTGACTTACACAAGTAAGAAATAGTAAGATCCTAATTTTTAGATATTACTGTAACAGAAATATAAACTGCCGATTTTATTCAATTTGGTATTCGGCTTTAGATTATGAAAATATTTCGATATTCGATATTTTAATAAACGAGAAAGAAATTTCGAATTACTTCTTCGTGAGACAAATGGTCTCATAATTTCTTCACTTTTCAATCCAAAATACCGATCTTTATATTTTTAAAGGTTTTAAGGTATCATATGTATTCTACATAGTCAGCTTTCGTCATATCACTCACGTTAGATACGTTACGTAAAACCGACTTGGTTAAAGGCGCGGGTATTATCGGCCTTGCCGCGGTACTAACATCCGCCGGGACACCGGCCATTCTTCCTGTTAATGTAGTCAAATTTACCTGAACATCATTTTATGCACTGTTAATGTAGTCAGATTTACCTGCGTGCGTTCAAAGGATGGACCATACGGTGTGCATCTCTTTGGCTATCACACGCAAAAAAGATGTACGCCGTTTGAAAATGATTCGTTAGCCGCGGATTCCCGAGCATCGGGGTTAATGTGCGTGTATGAATCATTCTGTTGTATCCCATCGTACCCCGCCGCGTATAATTCCCGAGGGTTCCGAAGGGTGATCCCCCAACCCTGTGCCAACCGTTCCGGGTTTTTTTGCAGTGATAAGTGATAAGGCCGTTGAATACCGGAAGATTGAGATATACGATTTTGATAAATCGTCGTGTTTTCGCGTGGCAACGTTAATACAATTAAATTAAAATAATAAACTTAAATGAGTGTTAAATTGCGCGAATAAGACGGCATTCTTCACATCAGAAACATATCTTAAACAATACGTCGAAAAACTTGTAGAAAGTATAAAGGCGCAAGCTTTTATCCTGAATAAAAACCAGTGCCGCTACAAGTTAATTATATTCAGACGTATTCATATTATTTAAATTGCCAGACATGGAAACCGGTGTAATACAGCCTGAGTTCAGATTCCCATGCCACGGACGTGCGGAAGCGAATTGATAGACTTATTCGTGCCGTTAAAGGCGCGAGGATTGCGCGTAAGACGCATTCTCCCGCATCTCCGCATCGACGGGAATCGATCACATTGTCGAGAAAAGTTACGCCTGTGCGCTAATCGCCGGCGTTCGAACACGAGCGCGAACGAGAAAAGCGGATAGACGTTGAATAACAGTCTCCGAGAGCAGAATGTCGTCGTCGGTGGGAATAAAAGTTGGAGCGTGTGCCCCGTTACGAGTTGCGAGACGGGATGGGGACCAGACGCGCATCGGGACCAGACATCAGGACGAGACACAAGAGACCGAGGTAAGGAAACAAGCGACAAGAGAGCGCCTAACGGGGGGGTTGGCTGCTTGGTCGGTCGGTCGGTCGGCCTGTTCGATAACTAAACTCGCCCCACTCTCTATCTCGCTCGTTTCTTCTTCCGTCTTTCGACATTAGCGAGGGTAGGCCGCGAGGGTAGTAAGACGAGGGGTAGTCGAGTCGTGCGTGCAGCCGGCACGCGCTCAACGAATTTTTCATCCAACGGATCCGCCAAGGTGCTTCCCCGGGCGCAATTGCGAGGAGGGAAAACTGGAATCCTCGGATGGCAACCATCCCCGAGGTGCCCGCTGTCACTATGCGCGTCTTATCGCCTAATCATAATCGTGGCGTTTTCTACAAACTGATTAAAACGAGCCACACATTGGTGAGACAAAAGGGTAGATGCCAAAGATTGAAACAAGACTGATCCACTGACGTTCAACACGCATCGCCTTGCAATCACGATATCGGACGCATCTTGGGCCATGTCCTAAATCGTCCCACAGATTTAACAAACAGCGGTACCCGCGGAATTCGCGCTGAACTCGTACCCGAGGCCGATTTGTAATTCGGGCCCGCGACCGTTAAAGGTTGCGAGAGTGCCAACCTTCGCCTTCTCCGAAATATTGCGAGACCTGACTTACCGGCCCTACAGGATATGTTAATGGCTTGGGACCCCGGGGACCCAGAGGAACCCAAACCTCTTTCATTCTTCTCCCTCTTTCCTCGTCGGTCTTTCCCCCTCCCCTTCTCCTCCGCACCTTTAGCTTTACCACGGCATAAAACTTCGGGGCATTTAAATATTAAATCTTGATAGGAAAGCCATTGGTCACAGAAGCGTCTCTCGCACCGTTCAATTCGCTCATCTGCGCCGACGGTTGCCGTCCCGTTTCTTTTAGTCTGTCTCCCTCATTAAGTACCTTTCGCTGAATATGGGAATATAATTCAATTTTTGATGCGCATACTGTATTAGCGATGCAGAAGAATCGATAATTATGTAACAATGTTGCTACAAACTACAGAGCGTTACGCCAATTGATTCTATTGTGTCAAATTAAGTTGACTCCGAAAATAACAGTCAACACATCGGTGGACTTATCGCGGATCGTTGATGTATTTCTATCCACCGCGTTTATTTATTTCAGATACCTCGATGTTACGTCACTTAGCTTAACGCTAATAAAGTTGCGAATTATTCCGCGCGAGCTTTGAAGGCGACAACCACGTGCGATGAAAACGTGTGTCGCTAATTGAAAACGACATAATTAAGTCTCTCCCTTACACGCTGATTACTATTCCGATTATCGCCGACTTAGCCGACGGCGGATCGTATTATTCTTCGGGCTAAAAAGCACGCCAGCCGTCGAAGACGCACGTCCGCAGGTAATTACCTAATTTGCACGCGAGCGGCACGCTTCGTGCGTGTGTATGTCTGTCCACGGTGCCTAGCTATCGGGCGTACACGCGTCTCTCTCCGGGTACAGCTCTCCCGTTCAATACTAGAGCCGGCGTGTATATAGGGGTGCCCCGTTCGCCCCGACGTCGTTGTACCCCTCGCACAACGGACTTTCAAGGCAACGGACGAGAACGGAACGCGCCATGTGGCGGCGCAACACTTCCATGCCGCTGCACGACGGGCATTTGCCAACGGCGACGATAACGTCGTCGGCCGAGTTAGCGCGAAAGATCGTGGCCGGCTGCGCGAACGCCCCTGCCACGTCTCTTAATCCGACTACAGCAGCTCGCGTAATGTTTGATCTGTTTCTCGACTGAGTCCCCCCCTATTTAATATGCAAAACGCCGCTATATAGCGATTATCTCATCCGAATTATTCCGGCGGCCATATAGCTTCTTCATATGCAAATGAGGAGAAAAGTCTGATAGTGTATTCCATAGAAGTTCATACACTTACTATTGTTGCTCTGTTGTTACGATAAAATTATTATTAAGCAAGTGAATTTATACTCTTTCCTCGAACTTCCCACTTTCAGCGGAAGGTAAAGTGGCGTTTCAAAAACCAAATTTCTATTATAGTTAAATTTCTTCCTTTCCTTTAGTCTAGAGAGTAACATTAATAAATAATAAGAAATCTTGAACAAGACTAACGAATTGCTGCACCTTACATGTAAAAAGGTTAGGAACAAGACTCAAAAAGCTAGTATCGCGATAGTAATCAAATTATTATCCTCCACTAAAAAAAAATTGTTAATCCGAAAAAATATTTAGTCCGGTACGTTCAACTAAACATTTTAATTAGTTTAATTTAACTAAACATCAGTTGAATTAATTAATTCTTGATTTAAAAAACTAAATAAATTGTTGAAACAACTAATGTTTAGTTAACTAACTAAAATATTTAGTTGAACGTATCGGACTAAATATTTTTTCGGATTAACAAATTCTTTTCAGTGTCTTGTCATTCCTGAGGAGACATTTATAAACGTTTATCGTAAACTCATTGTACATTTGTAGATAGGCGTTTTTCCGTCTCGGGTCATCGAACGCGATCGTCGCATTAAGGGAATAAGATATGGAATCGGTCAGTCACCTTTAAAGCTAAACGTAGTGTTAAAGGGAGTCGGAAACACGGACCCTAGTCTTTCGCACGAGACAGCTGTATTCTTAACGGTCTCTCGATGTGTTGATGTCTAACGAGGGTAGGTCAGTATCGATGCACGCAGGCTGTATTTAAAGGTGTAGTGCAGTTTCATTGGACGTGTGTGTGTGTTTACTCGCGGATAATTAGCGCTATCCTTTTTACTTACTAATTTAAACGTCTTCATTAGTCGAGTTAAATTACAATTTTACCGCAATGACGAAACGAAAAAAGTAATTAAGGTTATTTAAGAACATTCTAATGTATATTAAATATGTAAATAAAGTTTTAAAATAAAATTCTAGTATGTAAATTGACAATTATTAATTATGTCAGCGATACATTAATTAAAAATATATATAAAGCGATCGATTGCAATTCTTTCAATTTTGAATTATTTTCTTAGCTTCCACTAAAAATAATATTAATAAATAAAATATGTCGTAATTAGTTATCAGTAATCGAGTAGGTTAACCGAGTTTCTCAGAAATGTCGACCGCACAAGAGCCTGTTGCCCATATTGAAAATAAAAATATCAGATAAAGAATATCTTAAATAGGTTTTCAAAGGATAGACCTAAAAATGTATCGTAGGATGTCTACGTTCGACCACGCTTTCCCGTACACCGATAGTCATCGGACTAGGTATCTGACTATCGATATCCCAATCGCGCCTAAGTACCGTAAGCATCCCCAAAGCACGAGAGGGATGCCCGCTCTCCGTCTGCGCCCGCGCCCAGCCGTTCGTTCGCGTTGCGAACTTCCACAGCGCCTTACCGGGAGCATGAATAAAAGGGGGCGCCAAGCCTAACCAGCCACCCAACAAGGAGCAGGTGAGCACCTGGTCCCGGTAACCCCGGCACGAGCTACTACTTGCCTCACGGTTGCGAGAGAGGGTGCTCAACGATCGCGTCGCGCGCTTTAATTAACTCGACGTTGCGGTTATCGAAAAGTTAACAGCTATTTGAAAAAAAAATAGATATCATTTTTCCGAGTTATGCCTACGCAAAATGCGACGCGTTTCATAATCGAGACGCGAATTGAATGAATGAATAAAATGTCCAAATATAATGCGCGACACAAACAGTGATATACCAATAATGATATAGAGGCATTGGAAATAGGTTTAGTGAAATTAGTAAGGTAAATGTGTGTCGAAAAAATATAATAAAGTGTCAGCGTGCTGGGATCGCGCGAATGAGAGACACTGACAATTGAGGCTGCGAACTCGCGGTCGCGGGGTTCAGACCGACGGCAGACGTTCACAAATCGTTGAAGGACGGGGAAATCCCTAACGAATAACCCGCCTTTCGGAAGGCCTCTCACGTTCCGCTCTATCAGTATCCGTTTTGCCCATGATTATAACCCACGGTATCCGCCCCGCTCGTTACGCTGATTACGAAAAAAAAATCTACTAAAATTGTTAATTATGCCAATGTTTCTAGCGTTATTAGAATTGCCAATTATGAGTATTAGACGTTAATTTGTACTTCAGATTTAACATACGTTGTTCGAAAATATTATTTGCGATTGTTGATTCGAACTTTCATTATAATTATCTTAATTGAATACGCAATTTAATACTTAATATATCGTGCGTATAATTTTTCTTGTTCTTATATATCCTAGCAAGATTTTAAATAAATTACAATTTATCGACGCGAAAGATTGTCGCCTCCGTCAAGTTTCACAAGTCGTTTCATTGACCCAAACTTTTAAAAAGAGACTGGAGTAACTGCTCGCCAATTCAAAAGGACATATCGAAAGGTCGATATTTTTTTAAATAAAATCTAGCACATAATCTCATCCTCTTTATCTCGCGGACAATCCTTTCGCGTCGATCTGATACTTTCGTACCTTTTGAACGTGAAAAGTGACGCTTTTTCGATCCACCGGAGTCCAGTGAAGATCTCGACAGATCGTTGGCGATGTTGGACATCGGCGACTCGATGTCCACGTTCGATGCCTCGCCGAGGGGTACTCCAGGAGAAGCTCCTCCGTCCATCCTGACGGTAGTTGATCGGCGTTATTACTTTGCGTAGATGCGACAGCAGCTCGTCCTCGACGAGCCAGGTCCGGGAATGCAGACGAGAGTGCGCGATCTCTCGAAATTTATCGTCGAATCGACGTCAGGCGCGACGTTGGCTTCTAAAAAAAAAAAACAAGAAAACGTCCTGAGTCTCTCAGTGATCTCTCACGGAACGACCGGTGTCTCGATCGTTCGGTTGTTCTAATGGAGAACGGATTCGTCGGTGTCGAAATTAGCCCTGTCGCCGAGAAAAAAAATCGGAGAATCGGCAGTCAGGTGTCGATAACGCGAATTTTTCGACAAGTTACAGGCGGAACTCGTTATTATTCGTACGTATGTATGTTTCTCGGTTTTGCAGACGCGACAAATCGAGATCGCGCACGACGAACCGAGAATGGACAATGGCCCACCAATTGGCGGGAACGAGATCGTCGTTATATGATTTCATCCGCGATAGTCCGTTGATACGTCGTGTATATACGGGGTGTCCGATTGTCACGTCGACGCTCGATCTTGCCTAGTCGCTTTTTGCGAGAGGGTTAACGGCAAGCGAGATAAAAATGTATACCGCGATTATACAATATATCGCGTGTTCAGAAATATTTGTCCGTTCAATTCTAATTCGTTGAATTGTAATACACTGAGAAAAAAAAGCTGTTGCTTCAATTAAAGTGCTAACACGGAGTGCCAAAAACATAAGTATAGTTTATTCAATTCTATTATTATTAGACCCAATATCTGGATTATTAAACCAATAATTTAATTATTGGTTTAATAATCCAGATATTGGGTCTAATAATAAAATAATTCAATTGAATAAACCACTTATGTTTTTGGCACCCCGTGATAGCACTTTAATTGAAGCAACAACTTTTTTTCTCAGTGTAAGTAGAGAATTAGAATTGAAATGCTCGAATCGGCGTTGAAATAACGACGTCGTGATTGTCTTCGAGAAATACGAGACAAATGGTCATGATTTTCGAGAAGACATGATTCTCGATATACGAAAAGTAGCGCTTCTCTGACCGTTAATCGACTAAAAGACTCTTTGCGCGACCTTAAAATTTGTTTACCATACTTTAATAACGTCGGCTTCTATCGTTTAGCTTCTATTATTATTCGCTCGAGACGACAGGATGCAGATATCCCGGGCAGGATGATAATACTACTGATATTGATAATGCGGTGATTGCAGTTAATTATCTATTTGCGTTTAATAATTCAAATTTTCATTACAATTTAATATTTAATTGTACTCTTTAATCGCGTATATATATATATATTCTCCTCCTTTTCATGTCTTAACGAAGCGATCATGCATTTCAACGTGTCTACGATCTATCATATGAAAAATTCTTGCCTCTATCAAATTCCTTAATTTACTAATCCCAAACTTTCTTTAAAAAAAAAAAAAAACGAACTCGAATGACTTCCCTAGAGAGGATGTATCGGAAAACCGAGGTCAATATTAATGCGGCGTTACTATAAAACGGTGCGCGACAAATCCCAAGTACTACAAACATAATGTTACCTACGACTGCTCCGCGTTTATTATTGTAATAAAAAAATGTTTTTATTTCAATTTTTGCAATTTTTCTTAGTATAATTTGAATCCGAGGATCAAATTTAAGTTAAAATATTCTAAAAATTTAATGTTACTAGAACTTAAGAATTACTTCTAAAGAACGCTTCGAAGAATTAGCTGGAATTTGATAAAAATAAACTTTAATAATCGCCCCACATATTTCCCACCTTCATAATCCCCTCTCAATTGCGCAAGTGCAATCAATCCACCATCAGATGATCGAGAATACTTTCATGTTGACAAAAATTATGTGATAAATGAAAAACCGGCTAGAATAATTTGTTGCAACGGTTATGAGAATTATTTTGATTAAACGAAACGTGAACGCGAGAGATAGCAAGACAGAAATTCTCCTGCGGATAGAAACATATCTATCGCGCCTTCCTTTCTCGTCGAAGCCGTTGAAGTCGACCCGAGTCGTTCCCGGAAACCCCGGTGGGATGAATATTTCTCGACGGCCTCGGCCACACACTAGGTGTGCCACAAAACACGACTTTAATCTTATTTGCGAAATTTGTATAAAACGGTTCGTCCGGTCGAGGGACCGGAAGACGAATGTCGAGTCTTACTTAAGAGATTGTTAAGAGATGTATGAGAAACCTTCGCTTCCTTATACGGAAAGCTTGGGATCGTAGGATTGAAAATCTCTCTCTCGAAAAAAAAAATCTAGGCGAAAAAGTCCGTTGGCGCCTTTTTCATCGGCAACGGCCGGCACGTCGATCTTCAACGTCAAAATGCTCGAACGTGACGAAATCCGATCGAAAAAGAAACCGACCACGAATTCCCATTCGAGAAAGTAATTGTTATTCGTTGTACCTTGTTTTGTACCCTTGACACTGTTGTGGCCGAGTATCACGATCGAGAGAGTGATTCAACACGTGCTATAATGTGTTATTAATATATATCTATAGTAGCATTATATATTATATATATATTAATAATGTTAATAATATGTTAATAAATATATTAATATATTAATAAATTAATGCTACTATATTAATGCTACTATATGTTAATAATGTTATTAATAATACATTAATAAACACATTATTGTTACTACATATAGAATTACTTTACATATATATTGCGATATATATATATATATATTACCTGGGAAAAATAACGCCGTTGCCCGTAGGATGCCCTCGTCCTGGGGATGCCGGTAGCCCGCCCTTTTAAAGCACGTCCTAACTGACGAAACGACACGCGCGACTTTCCCGTAAACACCAACTTGCCGCGCGGACAGGAGAGATATGATGGAACTCATGAAACGTGTCGCGCCTTGTCGAGGGGATCGAACCGACCGGGGGGATCCTCGTCGCCGCGGTCGACGAGCAACAGGAGCGTTGTCACTTGCCGCGTTTCCCTCCCATTTGATGCGCGATCACTTTCGGCGCGAAACCGACGGCGGAACTGGTCGCGACGACTGGTAGCGAGATAACACGACGGTCCCCGTGCGCGGTCGCACCGCGATTATTTAGCGACGACGTTACGGAGCACGCACACCAGCCGGCACTCCGAAAACCCCAGGAGACCGCCGGTCGTCTCCAATACGTTAGTCAAACAGTCAAACACAATAAAGCCACACTTGACACACTGCCGCCAACGGCGAGATGGTCGAGATGCGCGAATCGGGAAGTGTCGGGAAGCTCCAGCTCGCGCGCGGGTGGACCGAGAAAAGGCGCGAAACGGGAGGAGGTGGCGGTGGGAGGTAGAAGGAGATGGGGGAGTGGAAGGAGACGGACGACGGTCTGTTCGTCGGTTACACTTTCTGTGCTCCGTTTTCTCCCGCCTCTTGCTCCGCAAATATGAATGTACTCCGGATGCTTTCTTTCAGATTACTTTGCATTTTGGAAACTTGGGAATAAACTCGTTTAATAGAATTTATCAATGATCCTCTGCGGACTGAAATTTTACTCAGATTTGCGATTAGAATTACAAGCCTTTTAAATAAATTTCGTTTCTATGAATTTCTGGTGCGTTTTAATTAATTTTATTCATTAATGTCAATTAACTAATTGTTTTTTTTTTTATGAAAGAATATAACTAGAAGATTAACTTCAGCTTTCGCTATTTGATACATATATCTATACTTCTTATTATTTTCTTCTTGTTATCCTCAAGTTAAATAACATCTTGCTCTATTTAAAATATTTATTGTATTATCGGTCACAAAAAAGTGTATATATGAATGTATACATGATATAATACAATTATGTATGTATACATACGTGAGTGTCCGCAGTATATATTGTGCTATCGGGTCCGTGAGTTTGCTAAATCCAAATAACTGTGCAGATCAGTTATCCATACGGGAAATTAATCATCTTTTTCTATTGCAAAAAATACAAGGCACAGCTAGTAGGAAGGTAGGAACACGTCTATCTTGGCTGATCTGGCAGGAATTAATTAATCAATTACAAATTAGTTATAGGAACTCTATTGCAAATCAGACAGTTCTACCACCTAATGGCGCCAATTCGAAGATGGCTTTTAAAAGAAAGTTGCACTCACCGGGTAATACAGGGTTCTTCGTTTGTAAAAAAAAAAAAGATTTTTGTATGCTTCATTAATTTTACAATAATTAAATAAATTAACAATTTAATATGTAAATCGAATATGACTACCAATATTTATTTAGTCTATGTAAATAAATTAAGACACGATCTTGTGTGTATGTACTATGTACTAAAAAAATACTGCATTAATTATAATTGATAACAATTCGCATCAATAAAAGTCGTAATTTATATACTAACGACACTGATCTGTCTATCAGCCATATATGCGGGAAAGCAAGTCTCGGAATCAAATTCTATGATAGGCAATTGCTCCAGAGCATCAAGTTATTTAGCACTTCTTTTTTTTTGTACCTTAATTAAATATTACAAAATCAGACATTATAGATATTATAAAAAAGCTCGAGTTGCTAAATAACCATGCTTAGTCTTAATGTAAAGGATAATACACAAGGGACGGTTTTCTTTTTACTATCTTTAGCAAAGAAGAGGGGTTTAAAGGCAACGCAGTGACGTAGCCAAAGTGAATAGAGGCTCTTCTATAAAATTTAAAAAAATTTATTAGAGCTTGCCTAAGAGTTTCAGACAATCGTATAATACAATATATTAGAATGTCGCAATAGATGCCCCACCAATACGATATATAAATGAATTTGTCTCGCACAATTCTCTCTACGATGAGTATCTTCTGTTTGTTACGAAGCGACGCACGTACGTTTTTTTCCCCAGCGTGCGTAATACCTAATAACTTTATCAAGATTACCGTATAGGACGCGATCCCTTTGGAAGTTACATCTAATTAATAAAATTATTCGAAATACTGAAAATAGATCGTCCCCTTTTGTTTATCCTACTAGGCTCATTTCGAGCACATACCTTTTTTTTTATTAACATTTGTTCCTATAATCATCTAATAAGCGCATAGATTGTCGTCACCTGGACTTCTCTTGTTTCTCTGGTCAAAACGGTTTGCGAAGAAACTGGGATATATAAAATATATAATATATATCATGTGTACGTTTAACATTACATATCTAATCTGATCCTAGAATGCTATCGTCATTCAGCAATACTACGATACGTAAAAAAGTATTACGTATAACTAAAAGACATAATCTTCTATCTTATCAAACGATATAGGTTCTCACAACGGATTACGTCATATTCCTTCACTCACAATCTTTAATTTTCCACCAACCAACAAAACCAACAAAAAATATCGTTGCATCCATTTTGTAAATTATTAATTTAGATTAATTTAGATAAAAAATATAAAATCAACGTGAGACACAAAATTACCATTACGTTAGACTCAATATCAATGCAGAACAAACACGATACATACAAAAGTATAAAATAAAAGGGAAAACTTCCATAAAAAGATCGACATTTCATTAAAATAAAAGCAATTAAAATAATTAAAATAAAATTTACATACAATAGCATTCTAGGATCAAGGCACGACAGGACAGAACCGTTTTCGAGATAAAATCTAAGTTGCGGAATGTGAATATATGATAGAAAACTGCATAATAGGGAAATACGATTAATGTTGCCCTGTATTCTCCGTCCAGGTATAAACTCCCGCACGGAGCCACACATCCCTTCTAATAAATCATAAACTTAATAAAGGAGTTTACTCAGGTATCGTACCGTGTCGTGTTTAAACGGCTAATCGTGGCATCACATGAAAACGCTATGCTAAAAGCGAGACGTTACGTTAATTTAAAAAATATCTTTCTCTTTACATAGTGTTCGGTTGTTTCATTCGATCACATGGTTAGGCCTTTGTAGAGTTTTCGGCGACGCGATGTATCCGCTTTTCACCACGTTTACGACAAGATTTTTGGGCTTCGGCGGTAACGGGGGAGGTTTCGACAACTTCGTAGGCGAGACGTCCGTGCTCCCGTAGCTCCCCGAGTGCGGGCTCTTCAATGGGGAATCAGTACCGTTCTCGATGATCGTTTGATCACCGTCCACCAATGTCCTGTCGCCGTCTAGAGTGAACGAGCTATCAAGGCACTTACTTAAAGGCTCAGTAATATTAACCAAGGCTGAGAATCGTTCGTTCGCGGCTCCGTTCGTCACGTGCGCGGGATACTCGTATCCGCTGCTGCTTTGCTTATCATCGCCAGAGTCGTAAAACTTGGTGGTGCCCTCGCAATTGGCCGACACTATCCGAGTCCTTCGCATCTTGTTAGAATCCGGTCGTTTCCCATTCTCCTTGTTCTAATAACCAATTTCACAACTTTAAAAATCGAAACATATATACATATATATATATAAATGGTATACAGATCTTAAAAGTTTACATTTGTGCACATAAGATCTCTACTGCCATACTAAATCCCAATATAAGATTGAATATAATAAACTGAATACTTCATATGCACAGTGCACATTTGACTATACCTTTAAAAAATCTGGTAATTCGAAGTTGATTTCCGTCCCTCTCTGATCCTCTAATCTCGATCTTTGCGCCCTTTTCAATCCCTCGTATAAATCTTTAACAAAAAAAAAGAGTTGACTTAATGATTATTAAAAATTAAATAAATCCTTAATAGGCAAATTTTTGTTACTTTTTGACATTTCTAGTTAATAATTTTTTAATTTATATAAAATAAACTGTTTAACATCTGAATACATAACTTACATATATGTATATAAAAAAAAATATTACCATTCTTACCATCTCCGTCAAATCTGCCTGGAAGTTGCAATTTTACGCCATTACGCAATTTGGCGATAAGTGGTGGCTGAGATTTAATGGGCGCTCCCTCATGTATGCAATCGTTTGTATTACTCTTCTCATTTGTGTTGCAACATTTAGATTTCGCCTTAACCAAGAAAATCAAAAATAAATCGCGTGTGTACATAAACCATTAAACTTCTTAATTGAAAAGTGTGAAAAGTCAAATAAATTACCTTCTTCTTCCCATGAATTGTCGAATCCCGAAGAAAGAATTTGCTAGATAATATGGAAGATCCTTCCGAACGTTGATCATCCGACTGTAAAAGATAATTCGATAAAAAAGATACAAAAGGAATATTAAAAATAATTTGTTGTATAATAGAAGATTATACATATATATAATAGAATATTATTTTTTAGACGTTATTGTGCTTACCTTACATGACCCTTCACTATATTGATATTTATTTCTACTTTTCCCAACCAGAAGTTCTTCAAATACTTTATTAGTAATTTCATCCAGAGTTGGCTGTGCGTGTGGCATTTCATCTAAATACTTGGCAGTATGCAACTCCCGTTGAAAATCTATAAAAGAATAACATTTTGTTAATAAAGTTTTGACTTTTTTTTTAGCAATTTATTAAATGACACTTTATTTTAATTATATTTTAGGATATTACGATTTTTATATCAAAACATTTACCATGCAAAGGGTTGCCTTAACATAAAGTTATTTTAAAATACTGATGACAGATATGATACTTTTTCCAAAAATATACATATTGTGCGAAAAATAATCTTTAATTTATAATTATATTGTGAGAACACACTAACCTTCTTCATTTGCGACTACAATAATGCGCGTAGGAGCATTGATAGCCATAATATCCATAGGAACGCCACGGCCTTCGCTCCAAATACTAATCAAGTCTAAATTGAAACCGTATTTATTTAGAAGAGGTCTCAAAACTTCTTTCAAAGTTTTACCCTTATGAGCGATAACGCTTATTATCCTTCGTGAGGGTAATTCTACTTTTAAAACTTTTGTAAGAACCACTTCCACTTCCTGGCCTGCTAATACTGATGAAAAACATTTCGTGTCCACCATCTGTAAATGAACAATATATAATATACTATAGAATCATGTAACAGGTGGTCTATATTAAATTGCATTAATGCAATAATTCATCAAAAATATATAATGATTAAAATATGAGTTATAGAGCAAATAACAGGATATTCTTTCAGCATTTTTATAATGTAATAAAAAATTTTAAAATATAATTAAAAAATTTTGTCTTTTCCTCCACCAAATTATGCCATATAAATAAAATAATAAAAAAAAAATACATTACCGGTTAGATATTTACTTCGTGCAAGTTAATATAAAATATTACAGAAAAAGATAAACTTTATTTATGCATTATAATGCAAAAGAAAGCAAAAGTGCATGCGTCAGATCAACAGTAATTTTCGTAATGCTTGCATTCAGTTAAACAGCACAAACCTCATCTGTTGCTAGTATCAGAACATCATAGTTAGAATATCGTAGAGCTCGCTTATCAAGGAGACGGGTAACCACGTCTTTAATGCTCTCGGTTTGACTGGTTGGCACTACAGTAGTGGACCCATCGGGCAATATGACTCGACATAAACCCGTACATTTGCCGCGATCTCTCTTTTCGTTTGTTTGCCCATCGCAAGACGATACAGACTACAAGTGAACACATATTCGCTCACGTATACATTCATTGACATGTACATTTTTACGTTTGCACTTTAGAATCTGTATGATTTGACAAAATGGCCTGATACTGTTTTGCAATACAAGTCTAAAAAAAACTTGAAACAAAAAAAAAATTTATAGCAGTTTGAATTAAATCTGTTCTACAACAGCTCATCTTAGTGGATTAATGCAACATATGTACTACTCTTTCACCTGATTATTATATAACAATAATAACTACTTTCTCAAAAAGTGTATTAAAAGCACACTCTACAAAATAGATTTACACACAACACTCGTTAAAATAACTCAAAACTGCAACTAAAGTTTATCACAAAAAAAATTGCACAAGTTTCATTTCAATACTAGCACATACAATTCATACTTTTAACTCAGTCAGTTATAAAAGAATGGCAATCTTATCATCAAGATGTGTATTCAATGACTATTCCATATTTACTTAAAACATCATTATCCAATTGCTATATTAGTTGCAATGACACTTACGTGTTTATTAAACGACTGCCGGAACGCCAAATCCCACGACGCTAATGACGACCGACTACTGGATATTGACACAGTGTCCTCATTATTATTACCTTCTGCCTCTCTCTTAATAACTGTAAAGCTTTTATATATAGTCTCACTTCGGCTAGGGGCTTTGTTGTACTCGGACTCACCACGATCTTTCGATTTAGATCTGAAAATGTAAAATAAAATTGCAAAATTTTAATAAAACGAAATAAAAATATACTGCACCAACTGCGCGAGCAAACGTTGTCGCTTAACGATAGAAATAAAATCAGTAACTAATTTACCTATTTTTTCTGTTCCAGGGAAGAATCGATTTTCGACAACGATCTTCCGCATCGGAATGACTCTTCTTTAATTTTACGCTAGGCGAACTTGTAAGATGTAGATCACAGTCTTCTGTATTAACAACGGCGCTCCCCGCTTCCAAGCAGGCACGATAAAGTTCCGATCGTAGGAATCTCGGGTAACTGTCGAACTTCATTAGGTTGAATACTTGTTTCTGCGCCTAAGGCAATAACAGCAATTATTTGATTAAATATACAATAATAAAATTCACAGACATTCATTATAATGAAGTAGATAAAGAAAAAATATTTTGAGATTTAACAATGTAAAATTTATTTTTTATGAACTATCTTGCAATATTCGTTTTTTTTTTAATAAAAATTACAAGACAAGCTTTCGACGATATACATACCTGTAGAAATAAATCCGCGGGTGCTTCGTCGAGTAATTCTTGGGTAATTTGTCCCGACGCATGACTATCAACGTTTACTGGCTCGGCGGCTGTACTCGACAAATGGCGTTGATATATCTGACAAGCTAATCGACGGCGTAGAGCAGCGTCCTTAGTATCTTTATATCTCTCACAAGCAGCCCAAAAATATATATTTTCGTGACTAAACTCCTTCTTGAGAAATTCCTTAAATAAGATCAACCGCGTTCAGTAATTGTACGACATGTAACATTCAATAGACGAGAGAGGAATCGCGCATGCTACTCACAGCGAACGTTTGCAGGCCCTTTGGATCCTCCAACAGTTTCTCAAATCCATTTGCCCACGTGTGCACTCCTCTGCAGTCACTGTTCTTGTCACAGGATTCTGTACTACCATACTGCAATAGATGTGTCCCATTAATAAAATAAAATTGAAAAATAAATCAAAGAACACATAGTTTTAAAACTGTCACTACAGACGAGCAAAAATTCCGTCTAAATAAAAGAAAATTTCATCTTTTACTTCTTCACCTCATTTCAAATAAATCTTGTTATTAAAAATTTCTCTTGTGGTCTAATTAGCAAGATAATATACTTAATATAAAGAAAGTCGGGAAATTAATACACTTATTGTTAGATAATTCTTGCTTTTTTTTGAACCTACACATTTCTAAATCAACTATTATTAGATCATTAAACTAAAGAAAGATTCTTTTGATAATATAACAGGACGTAGAAATCGTTTTGAAATAAGTGGCATATTTAAAATAAGTATTAATCATTCCTAGCGTTCTATGGCAATTGCTGCTAGTTGATCAACATTATTATTACGCAGAATTGACTATTTCTATTCGCGATTTTATTTGTCCATTGTATCGCGAAGTCGTCGAGGGAGATTCTAATATTTACTCCGGCACATTCCGAGCTGGAGCCTTTGCAGTTCCAGCACCTGTCGTGCACGCAACAGGTGCGCGCTATGAGAAAACGCTTTCTTGGATCGCTCGCCTCGCGTGCTCCGTTTTCCCCATTCCTTCCTACACACATGCAGAGCCAACGCGCAGTTTCATCTTCCCACGTACGATTTTTCTTAATTGACATTACTGGTGTAACTAGACGAGAGCGACTTAAATGACACCCCGGCAAGATATTCAGGAAGATAACAATAATAGTCGCAACAGTCGTTCCGAGGAGGAAGTTAAAACGAATTCGTGCATCGGACAGTTTTAACAAAGACAAACGTGAGTCGTCGCGCCAATGAGCTCACGAGCCCCAAAGCCCGTGATTACCAATAATTAAGGAAATAAGTCGCGTTGGAGAGACCTTAATGAACAATCGACAAGTCAGCCTGGATTTAACTGAAAACAACGCAATTATCGCACTCTTTACGGTCGATGGTTTTATCCCATAGATTTATCCATTTATCCCGTTGTACGGCGTATGAAACACCCATCGAGATGTACGTGCGATGCTGATTTATGTTCACTTTGACCTCTCCTATACGCTCACTTTATCACTTAATCGCCCGACATACAGGGTGTCAAATTTAATGCAATCGAAGAAGGACATCCTGCGTGAGACAGAGTTTGCTGTTTTCCTATCAACCGTTTAGTTAGTAATTGCGCCTCAAATCTTCTGCAAAATAAACTAAACGTTTTACAAATAAATGTTTTCTTAAATGAGCTTCCTGCCCCTATACCCAGTTATTCTACAATCTACCCAGTTGTCGCACCAATTACTTAACTATTTAACATTGAATACAAACTTACAACGATGACGAAAATTTTCCTAAACACACAGAGCGGCTTCAAATTTACCAAACGATGCGTCATCGAGGAATCGTCGCGGTGGCGGCGGCGACGAGACGTGCCGCGTACAAACAGCGTTCGCGACGCACGCCCGAGCACCCCGGGCGAACCTGGCCGTGCCCCTTTTTTTCTACGTACCGATTTCGCCAGCGCATCCATGTCACGCTTGCGGGCCGCGCGTTTTCGCATCGACGACGACGACGACGGCGGCGGCGGCAACGTCATTTATTAATCTGCCGGGACTCGCACGTACCGGGCGACGATCGTATACTACAGCGCGGAACAGGTGAGAGAACAGACGACGACGGCGAGAGCTGACACAGGCGATTCACTTGTGTAACAACACTAACAACGGGGGCTCCGCCCAGCGCGGCGACCGACCGGGCATCGCCGAGCGACGGCGCGACTCGCGGATGACCGCTGTGTGCCTCCCGGCAGACGACGTTTACGTGACGTGACGGCGCCGCAGGATAATCCTACGAGCTGCTGACGACGGCGATAACGAGTACCCAGAACGACGTAATCATCCGCGACATCGTCGCGACCGCACGCACCGTGCGCCACACGGTTACTACCGCGTTCGCCCCGGCGGCGGCGTGTTACAACGCCGAGGCTGGGGCCACTTTACGCTTGAACAAGGCCCACTTCCCTCGCCTATATTTCTCTCTCTTTCTGCCGCTCCTTTTCTCCCTCGTTCCCTCGAGGTCCCTTCACCTCTCCCTCGACGCTGCTCCCGACTGATTCATTCTCATCGTCGTCGTCGCTCACCCCGCGCCTCTTCCGCTCCCATCGCTACCACTACTACTACAACGGGCCCGCGTCACACGGCCTTTCCCCTCTCTGCCTCCACCGACGAACTCTATCGTTCAACCTCGTTTTAACATCTATGCAGGGCCGCACGCAGGGAGCCGGTCGGAAGGATTTGTGAATGCAGTAGCGGAGTGGTGTGTTGGATAAATGAGCTGTGTAAGGAATACGAATTGATTAAGATCTGAGGATCAAGGCGTAGAATGGAGTTACCTTCTCGCGATGTAATAGGTGTAATTTTGCACGATTAACAGCTTCGTTAAAATAAAATGTTAAATAAAACCCTTACCTTAGGGATAAGAGATATAACGCTCCTCCAATTCTTCAATAGAATCAATACAATTAATTTATATAAGCTGTCAGCTAGGGTTCGCTATACAAACAGTATAATTCAATGATAATGAGATAAATAATATTTAAAATAGTTTTCGATGATATATATGACTATAATATTAATAAAGGTTGTCTGTAATAGATATTGTGAGAAAGATTGGCAAATTGTAAGCGTAAGGAACAAACAGGTTCTATACGGCCCCCGACCCTGCATCTATCATCGTAAGATCTATTCATGCACCTAAAGGAGGTGCATCAACCTCAGTTTGCGGGAACGTTCTTTTTAACGTTACTCTAGACGTTGTTGGTTGCAACGTAGCTATTTTCAGCACGCAGATTTAAGTTTAGCAACTCGATCCTCTTCAATCCCATTATGCTAACTTATGTCATTCTGCGAATTTAAGAATTGTAATGTTTTAGCTTGTTACTGTGTACATATATTCTAGATTAAATATTCTCATCTGTCATTTTCCAAAATCACCAATAATCGTAAGAAATCACAAATCTATAATTTCCATTTTTTTAACTTCTCTGTTAACTTCGAAATCATTTTAATTTAGACAAGGATATTCAACATTCCAAATTATAAGAAAAAGAATTAATCATTCCCGAATTAATTTTTACTACGAGGTGATTACTTTGAATCCGTCGGAGGATTTTTCGAAAGAGAGGAAATACACGATCACCGAGATAGCCTGTGCAAATTTGTACTACGCGAACCAGATTCGACGAACAGTATCTATTGCATCAGTTTGTAATCCCATTCCTAGAAGCGACGGATAAGCTTGTATACCAAATAAAGTAATCGCATGCGTGTGGCGTGTGGTAAGTAAAACGCGGGAACGCGTTTCGCAGAGAACCGCCGATCTGGTTTCTGGTTGTTTCGTTTTCACTTGACCCCTTGCTTGTGCGTGCACGAGCGCAAATCAGAGGCGGGCAGGAAACGATGACGCAGCCGTGAATAACGAGCAGACGAGAGGAACCGGAAATCGTTCGCGACGACAAATCCTACGGGAGTGTTAATGTTAGTTGTTACTGATGCATATGTTTTCGGAAGTAATCAGAACTCGTGAGAAACGAGGGGGAAAGATACGATCTCGCGCACATTTCGCTAATTGACGTGAAAAGATACGTTGACCCTCGGTGATATAATGATAAATTAAAATAACTTTATATACGGTATTTTCAAGGAATACGATTTAGATCTAAGAATGCAATGCAATTATAAAATCGATAAAACTTCTTCAAACTCGAAATAGAAAAGCAACGTATTATAGATCATATAATTCAAAATAAATAAATGCATTCCAAAAAATGGATTCTAAATATTTAACTGGATACATGTTCAGAATTCACTTCTCGTTTTTCACCAAATGAGAATAAAAGATTTCGACGGCATGCAGGAATTAGAAAATATTAACTATTACAAAACAATTTGCGAAAGTGTCAGGAAACGCAAATTGCTTCTGAGAGACAGATTTATGTAAGTACATCGGCGAAACGGATGGAACAAATTTTCTGAGAACTACGACAGATTGAATTAAACGAAAAAAAAAAAAATATCTCACTATGCACTTGTCCGAGACGCTGCTGCGAAAATTCCGTATCTCCTGCAGACTCCCCCAAGGACGTGGCTTGTCGGACTTGCCGGAATACGAATGACAGTAGGGCGGCCGCGCGTACTCCATGCTGGAATTGATGTCCTCCAAGCTGTGCACCAGCGACTTGGTGACCTGGCCGCAGTACACCTTCGGGCTGAGCTTGTTCGTGGTGTCCATGAGACGTTTCAGTCCCTCCGTCGACGCGACCTTAGACGACTCCGCGGCGTCCTCGATGCCGTCGAGCAGCGCCGTGGTACAAACGGACGCGAGGGATCCAACGGACGTACTGGCCAACATGGTGCGTGCCGTCGCAGCAGGGACAGATGTTCCGGCGCAGGTGGTGGTCGTACCCTCCCCACTCCCCGCCACGTGCCGCATCTCTGTGAAAAGCACATTTCGTATAGTTCCCCACCATCGCTGCTACATTCACGCTTATTCAGTTTCAAAGTTGAACGAATTCTGCCATCAATTGTCATTTCGGACAGATCCGAAAAAAAGAAAAAAAAGAAAGGAGAAAGAAGAAGAAAGGAATTCCAAAAATTATAGCGGAAGCCGCGATTTTTGTCGCATAATGTTTCGAACTGCCATGCCGAGTTACCTTTAGAAGGGTCGAATTTTAGTTCTTCGTTCCACAATCTGGCCTCCGAGGTCGCGCGAACTGTCAATCGGTGTCCCGCAGCCTCATTGACAGGTTCTCTGGATAATCGCCCGCTTACATTCTGCAAATAAATTAATCGTGAGCCAGGAATGACGATAGAATGCTACATCACAGAATGAATCGAGCAAATGACAAACTTTTAATATTTATTTATTTTAAAACTCATCATGTATAAAATATGATAAATTATATTTCTAAGTTATTAAAAGTATTTTTTAAATATCTGGAATTTCAAGATACATTAAAGTTATATTAAAGTTATAAATAAAATTTGGTCGGACAAAACTTGTATTTTCATACTTCTGCTCCCCTTTCCTGGTAAATTAATAAAATTTAGATACCGAATTTATAAGGTAGAGAAAGATAGCATCAACAGAATATAATAGACTAATTTATAGAAAGTACCCTATATTGCATATTGGAGTATTGCCTTCTTCGTTCGCAGTCGTTCGTGTTTTTACCCGAGCAGCTGCCGTAATCATCCTTAAAACCAATTCCGGAATCGCTGTTGCTCGAATGAGCGGTCGACGTGCTAATGTTGCTCGGTTGAGGAGAAGCGGCGTCCAAGCGTATGCGTGCCTCGTTGTAAGGACTCGTCTCCCTATTCGTGCAATCGGATATATACAGTGTCTGTATGGCACCGATGAGGCTCGTACAACTATCGGGGAACTCCTGGCAGACGTTTAACTCCGACGACTTTGTACACATAAATCCGAACACGTTACACGCATTGGAGTGCACCTCGTGGTCGATCAACTTGTAATAAATAGTGAAAACGTGGCACGAGTTCGAGACGATATCGTCCGTGTTCTTCATGGACTTGGTTAATATTCCGAAATACTGCTTGTCCTGCTCGGAAAAGGAGTTGCAGAATATTATCCGATACGAAGGGTACTCGGCGATAACGCGATTCTCCGAATTGGTGAGCTTAATGTTGGCAACGTGAATGGTGAGAAGAACGGTAGTTGGATTCCGCTTCTCGGCCTTCAGTCTTTTAATGCATTTTCTCAAAACCTGCAACAAGAATAAAGTTTATATTGAATTTTGCCATTACTTCTGTATTATATGTATTCTATACGGTATAAAATAAATGTCAGAGCAATTCCACATGTTTCCTACATCAATTTAATACAATTAAATTGCTCAATAACATTTACAACCGATGAAGCATTATAATCAGCAAAGTATTATTCATTCTGAGCGTGTCGGGGATGTACCTGCATCATAGAGGACGGATGCAACTGGTTCGGTATGTCGATAGTACCGAGATAACCGACGACCGTTCGGTGCACGATCTTCTCGGAGTCGCGCTTGTGAGAGACCGGCGGCGGCGGCGGCGGGAGCGGGCTCGTCATGTTCCAGCGATAATGCGGGCCGGAATAATTGTACTGACTTTTAGCTGACTCGGGTGCTGCTAGCGCCACCAGGTCGGCCACCGCGTTGAACATCGCGCCGCTCTGCAGATCCCTGACCACCTTCGCCGCCCTGCATTGCAACTGCAAAGCACTCGCGTTAGCGGCCCGCGGCTTGTGCGCGTACTTGGGCTTGGATCTTACGGTGGCCAGGCCCTCCTCGTCCGAGGAGTCGGAGTAATAGTTCTCGGCAATTTGCAGCCGCAGGATGCCCTTGGAGCTGCCGATCAGCTGCACCACGTCGTCGTGCGGCACCTTGCTGACGTTGTGGCCGTTGACGGCGACGAGATAGTCGCCGGCGCGCAGCCCGGCACCCTCCGCCGGGCTGCCCTGCACGATGCAGCTCAGGATGCACGGCTGCTGGCCGGATATCGTGAAGCCGAAACCCTTTGCGCCGCGGACCACCTCGACCGCCCTCACCCCGTAGTTCACCCGTTTCTTCTTCCGCCGGTTCTGATGCATGTCTGCCTGCCTGGGGCTCGGCGACGTCACGAAGGGTCCCCGGGGAGGCGCGCGCGTTCACCACCGTTGCCGAGGAGCACGTTGTGGCTCGTCGACTCCATAATTCGCGGCCTCACGCCTCCACGTCGGCGAGCATCCTCCTCCGTCGCGTTCCTTCGGGACTTCACTTCTCGGTACAGCTTGTATAAACTTCCTCTAGGAGATTGGAACCATTTCTTCCTCTTTCAGCGAAGGAGAAGAAGAAGAAGAAGCTTCCGGAAGAAGATAATGCTCCGGGACAGCTCCTGGGTGCTCCCGACTACTCCTGTCACTCCTGTGGAACTATTATTCCTTGGCTTAGCGCTTGGAACCCCGCTGGTACGCCCACTCCTACTCACGGAAATCATTCGTGGATCGCTCTCGCCGATCCGGAGCACCGATGGAAGTCGATCCCGCGAATCGGGAACCCCGGCCGCTCCGCGTCGCTCGTCGGCCGAACCTCGCTAACGGCGAGCTCTAGCTTCTTCTTCTTCTTCTTCTTCAATTATTGGCACCTGTTTCCTTTCGGAGGACAATACGACCAGCTTCCAGTGACAGCAAGCGAGCGGAGCAGAGTGGAGGCAGTGGAGTAGTGGAGCTCTACGCGAACGGATGTTTTGGAATGCGTCCATCGAGGAGGCTAGAGAAGGTGATCGACCTTGTGGCAAATACGTTTAGCTCGAAGGTGGCTCGAAGTCAGATCGTAAGGCGCGCCGAGACGTCGTCGAGAAGAGTGATTGGCTGTTGACGAAGACATTCTGGATATTCACGTTTCCCGGCGGCCTATCCACGTCCGACGTTTCGAGTCTGTTCGTTCTTATACTTTCAGCAATCTGCTCACGCTTCAATGAAATGATAAATAATTAATAAATTAGTTTCGTTGCAACGCGATAAAAATATTAGCTTTATCGATTACGTAATAAGCTCACCGGTTTCAGCATAAAAATGCAGAAACGCTCAAAACATTCTTTTGAAGAATATTTCGCGACTTTAATTTTCGAGTTGCTCGATTTAAAAGAAAAATTTATTAATAAATTACTTTTTTTCAATTTTGACATGTTATCTTGTCTCTACGATATCCTGCTGTTAACTATGATTATTATTAATCCGTGGGATATTAATAATAAAAGCACGAAAGAGACTCAAAAATTTTCGCAAAGATTAATTAAGTAAAACAATGAAATTCAACATTCTGTTAAAATTTATTTTGAGATCGACTAGAAAGCACCACGATCTATTTCCTCTCCTGAAATTTTGCCAGAATCGCCTCTCCGATCGCGAATTGCTCGAAAATCTCAATCTCTCGTTCCAAGCACAAGTACAATATTCTCTTTCAAGAATAATTGTCGAATCTCGATTAACAAAGAGATCCCCTTTCCCTTCTAAGCTCATACAAATCTAGAGGACGAATTCGCGGAGAATACTCGCGATCGACGGTCGAGAAGCGCTCCTTCAAAATAAGAGCCTTCGTTCCAACCGATATTCTACTGTTTATCGCGATCGGCAGATCGCAGATCTCTCTCGTTATCGACTCATTTCATTTCTTTCTTTTCTTTCATCTTTCATCGCTGTCCGCAGAGAAGCTAATTCGAGTCACGTGTACTGGGTGTATTAGAAACCTAAAATCAATAAATTTAAGAAGAAGAAGTGCGTTTATTGCAAATATTGTATCGTTTTTCCCGAGTCACGCGGAAAGTCACTGGCTGGCGGATAATCGGCGGCCGATAACGGACGGTTACATAAATCGCTATCATCGGCGAGGACGACGAGAGGGGTAAGCGTGACTCCAGCACATTCCACCGGCTAGTTCGTCTTCCGTACGTTTTGCCTGAATTGTGTACCGGCGAGCGCGCATACCGGTCATGTCCGTGTGCCTTCTCGTCCCGAGTAATGTCGCAGACTATCGCGATTAATCTTACGATTAGTTGTGATTAGTTGATCGCAATTTACAACGCGCGCGCGCGTGCGACGCAGCCGGTTTACGCGGCCGGGAATCGAGGCCACGCGAGAGCGAGACGAGGTTCCCGTCACTCGCTCGCGAATCGTTGGCAAAATGGTGCTACGTCACGAAATCTGCGCCGCGATCCTATGTTTGGGTACTGAATTGGACGTTCCGATTCCGCTCGACGTCGCGTCGTCGCCTCGATTCCCATTCCCGCTCGCATCCCGGCGAAGACGCATTTGATGGCGCAGTGGACCATGTTTACGCGCGTTACTGCGTGTAAACATTGCCCACTGTGCCACCAAGTGTCCTCGATTCCTCGTTGACGATAGTTCATAAACTAATGGATGGATGGATTTTGCAGGAATCGCATCAGTGGTGGGAACACGTCTACTGTCTTCCATGGCTCAGGCTCTGCAGACTCACGAAGTTATTCCAGATGTGGTGGACAAGGTGCCCGCCAGCGTCCTGAACGTTACCTATCCCAATAATCTTGCTGTTGAGATTGGCAAGGTGCTCACTCCGACACTGGTCAAGGATCAGCCCACTGTTCAATGGGACGGAGAGGCAAATGCGTTCTACACCTTGTGCATGACTGGTCCGTAACTCATACGTTTTTCATCAAAGACTTCAGAGCGAGAGGGTGATCTATAATTTTTTTTCATTTTTTTTATAAGATTTGCTTTAACGCTACAATCATACCTGAGTTATGAGATGTTGTAAGTTATTTATGCTTGAAATATCTCTCTTTATGTTTGTAAACATTTAAAAGTCTGGAAAACTTTTGATTTTGATCTCTGATTTCTTTCCATAAGTTATAATACTTATAAGTAATAAAAGATGTTTGTGATTATTTGTTATTTTAAGAGAATTATGAAGGAAAGAAGTTATTCTGACAGAAATAACGTATTTAAAGTAGCTCTCGTTCAACTCTCGCTCTGAGTTCTTCACCGGTAAATTTATAATTTGATAAGTTGTTCAGCTCTGTGCTCTATCTACCCTGTTCTCGTATTTAAACAGATCCCGATGCTCCAAGCAGACAGAATCCTAAATTCCGCGAATGGCATCACTGGCTAGTAGGCAATATTCCTGGATCGGATGTGCCTAAAGGAGAGACTCTGTCTCAGTACGTCGGTTCCGGACCTCCGCAGGGTACAGGCCTTCACCGATATGTATTTTTGTTGTACAAACAACCTGGCAAGCTCACTTTCGACGAGAAACGCTTGACCAATCGAAGCGGTGACAACCGCGGCAAGTTCTCCATCAGGAAATTCGCTGCCAAATACAAACTCGGCGATCCGATTGCCGGTAACATGTATCAGGCGGAGTACGACGATTACGTGCCGATTCTCTATAAGCAACTCGAGGGTTGATTTTTTATAATGCATACAATAACATTTACGATGGTACACATGTTTACGCCTAGCGATGTATATCCAACTATTTGTTGAATAAATACGCATGATACTGTTCCACTGTATTATAGTGTTTGGCCTGTATCTGTTGTAATTAAGAAAGTAATAAATAGATTTCTTATCTCCAATCAAGTGTAATTTACTTATAAATTCAAGATCAAATCTGTCATAAACTTTTCAGGTCACGCGCTAATTTTATTACTTATTATATGAAGTAGAAAACACCTGTTTACTAACACCTGCGATATTTCTCTTACTAATTTAAATCCTCAGTGTCTAACGTATTCTAAATAATTACCTACACGTCTAATATAATGTCTAATATATAAAAGTATTTTACACAAAACTAAAAAATAAGAAAATAAACGGAAGATATTATAAAATATTTAGTATTTAGAGTAGAGCTTCTATACCAACGTTAAAATGATATGAAAGTTACTTTAAATCTTCTCGAAGAAAACTCGCGTTCAAATTTTTTCCTGTTTATGTCTTGTTATATGTTCATATCTTCGTACATATTGTATGAACTAATCTTGATCTGTGATATAACAAATTTTCTCAGGAAAAATCTTGACCACATAAACGCTGTATATGTTAGCAATAAACACACGGATACTGGAGAAAGGCAGGAACGGCCTTCTAACACGCAAGTTGGTGGGGATACGTCTAGCAATAAAACGTTCTGTCTCTTACCGGTTTTCTTAATATCACTGTTGCAGCTTGCTGGAAACAGTGTCACCGAAAATGAAGTATTTGGTATCAGGTTCGTCTCGATTCTGTTGTTTTATATTAATTTTAGAGAAACTCGCGATGTTTGATAAGAATCATCTTAGCGTTTCAGTGAGTAATATTTGGTGATTTTTATATGTATCTTCAGGAATTCTTCTCTGTGTCGTTGGTTTTTCGTTAGGCGATGTGGAATCGGAATTCAAGAAGGCGAAAATCGAACCCGACATCATAGACAAAGCACCAATCGAGAAGATTGAAGTATGTATTAGCGAGAATGGATAATTGCAAAAAAACAATTTAACTGACTAAGTTATTTATTATTTTATTTTATAATCTAGTAACTTAGTTAATTTAATTATTCATTTTATTACTTTATTATTTATTAACTGCAAATTTATTCACATATTTTAAAACTGGGCATTTAAAGTTAAGTGGCTAAGATTAAAAACTTATCTTGAAATCGTAATCAACTCTTCATGATCAAATTTAGAGATTTCTAATGTATTATTTAAATTTTTCTGACATTTTTATTATATAACTAAGATGTTAACGTATTTCTTATATTTGTAAAATAAAATAATATTTGTTCTACCAGCAAGACTTTTTTCTAAATGCTTACGAATATGGATTCATTATCGATATGAGTGGACTAATAGATTAATCGTTCTATCTTACAGCATAATATGTATCTATCTGAAAATGACTTTATATCACGTAGGTAAAATACGGCAACAAGGTAGTCGATTTAGGAACCGAACTGACGCCGACTGAAACTCATGAAATACCAGAAATACACTATAAACACGAAGGCGGAGTTCTATACACGCTCGTCTTAACGGGTGAGACTTGAAACGTTTGAATTAATTGATTGTAAAAATATTCAAATGCACTTGCAAGGATAGATTCCAAGGTACAAAATTAAAAGCAATTCAAATGAGAGATCGCCTTGCTTTCTTGCTGCGAGGGGGTTTCGTAAACCGCGAGACAGACAAATAAGCATAAAGACGCGCTATCCTCGATGACTTCAACTTTCACCGTTCTCGGAAACCAGTTTTCTCCATCGCCATTACTTGGCGACGCGCAGATTGTCTGGCATGTTAATTGTCAAGCTAAGACTTATGTAAAATATGCAGACGTTTGAGCCGTTTGAAAATCGTTGCAATACGCAAACATTTAAGAATCATGTTACTAGTGTGTCTCTGACTTGTATGTTTCCAATCATTTCGTTATTTTGGTAAATATATTTTTTTTTTTTTAAATAAAATTCTTGCATATCTTAGCGGACCTGTCTTATTATAGATCCTGATGTACCGAGGAGGGGAGGATACAATCGAGAATTCCGACACTGGCTCGTTGGGAATATACCGGAAGAGAACATAGCTAAAGGCGAAGTCCTGGCGGAATACGTCGGTCCTGCGCCGCCGAAAAACACTGGAAAACACCGCTACGTGTTTCTCATTTATAAACAAAATCAGGGCGCAATTACCTTTGACGAAAGAAGATTGAGCACTTGGTGAGCGAATGCGTGCGGTTGACGGCGTAACATGAATCGGTGCAGCCGGATATTTGATAGCACGTTTTATCATCTGATTATAGGGACGGAAGTCAACGAAAGAGGTTCTCCATAAAGAAGTTTGCGGAAAAATACAACTTGGAGGGCCCGATCGCTGGTAACTTTATGATGGCGGAATACGATGACAATGTGCCCGGTTATCATAAGCGTTTGAATCTTTAATTAACCAGTAGAAATTCAATCAATCAGAATAGAAAAAAGTAATCTCAAGTTTAATTAACTTTGTTCTGATTGGTCAAATTTCAATTCAATCTCAATTCCAATCCTTAGTCTAATACGGGCTTAAGATGATATATAGAATTTATTAGAAGTTAAAATATCTCAGCAATGTTTTTTTCAATTTCGAATTTATTAAGAGTTTATTTAATCTGATGGCGGAAAAATATCGACTTCATTTCACGACGCGACACAGGGTTCCTATATAGATGGCAGCATGGAGATCTAAACCCATCGTTTCCGCGAAATCGACCTTGTTTGTATTTTTTTAAGTAAAGAAATTATTACAGCAAAATATTACTCTCATTTGGGCTTATAATTAGGGAACTCATAGATCCGAACTCAGTATCACTGTGAATACTTACGTACAAGAAAAAGTAGGTATATTTCATATGAGTAACAGTATCAAATAATACGTAAAATTGCAAGTAATCGGCGAAAAGAAGATATTGCATCAACAGTATTAGTCCATTTGAAAATAATTTGTTTATTTAATAACAGTATTGAATAAAACCAATATTTTTATTAAAATAAGAGCATGACACATTTTTTCTATGTACATTTTTTTTACACGGCATATTCAACCATATCACACATTTTGGCGATTGATCGTTTTATAAACGTTTAAGAAAAAATGGAAGTTCTTTAAATTTAAAAGATAGCAGCACGATTTGTGCCATGTTTGATAAAGTGGGATAGAATTGATTTTTTATACATGTTTCTTTAAGAAAATTATTAGATTTTTTAATTAAAAGAATGATTACAGTGTAAAGTAAAGAAATGATAAATAATGCAAAAAAAATTCGATAGTAATAACGTTTATTATTTATAAAAGTCACCGTTAATAAAAGTAGGGAAGAAATATAAAAAAAAATACTTTTATTTTCAATTTATTTGACTTTTAATTACTTTGGAACAAATTAACAAAGTAAACTGCTGCGTAATGCAGGAACAGATGCCGCTAATATTAATACTGATTAACAAATGCGGCGACAAAAATACATTAAAACGACATGTTTGAGCTTATATTTCCAATATCATTAATATCGCGACTCAGTCAATCTCCGTTTACAGAGAAAAATTCCAGTCATTGCCTCTTTCGCCCTTTTTATGTGCGGAACGTCTGTTTTCTTCTCTTGAACAGGTTAATCTATCAGACGGTAAACGAGAGACCCTTGATAAATTAAGAGGCATCGTATTCCGTAGTTATAGCGCTGCTAAATTTGATCAGTTAGCGCTGTTGGCACCCTCGAGAGCACCTTCCCCACTTGATTCCGCGTAACTGCAACCCCTGAACCACCTAAACCCTTGAGAGAGGCGACTCTCGCGCGCAACGTTTGCGGAGCGCTGGCCTCGGTGCTGGCCTCGCCGGGATACGTTTTGTGTCCAGCTATCTTCGCCAAACGTGGCGCTCGGTCGACGAGGAGGAACTCACGGGAGCATCGGTTCCCCACCTTGCGCGCGCGCGCCCGGAGGGAGAGAGAGCCGCCAGTTGTCGGAGGGTGGGTTTGCGTTTCGCGGGCGGGCTTCGAGGGACTCGCACGCGCGCGGCTGTGGCTCGCGTGCCGCGTGACGCGAGTGACGGCCGAGCGGAACGCGCGAACTCGCGCGCGTGAACTCCACGCAGTACGTCTTCGTGAGTACTAGTCTCCGCGGACACGCTCCGCGAGTGTACGCGCGCGTTGCGTCGTGCATGTGGCCGAGACGGCGACGACGACGTCCCTTGTCATCGGCGCCTCACGCCGCCGCTGCCGACCCGCCACCGGAGCGGAGCCTCCCCGGAAGCTGCGCCCGGAACGGCTCTCATCGACATGTGAGTACACAATCGGACCGTTTCTACCTAACGTCGTCCCTGGCCGTGTCCTACCGATCGATTCGCCGACGATCACGCTGCTCTCTTCCACACGGCCTCTTTCCGTTTTGCTTCGGTCCGGGTGGGATTCTTGTCTCGATGTGTTGTCCCGGTTCCCAATATTTTCCTTCACTCCCGCGAATGATCATTGGAGCGTTGAAGTACCTTTCGCAGTCATGTCCATGTTCCGAACCACGGCTGCCTCGTACGAACGTGGTATAGTTATTGTCGCATGTCGCGGTATTTAAAATCAAACAGACGTACATTAAGGAAATGAGAAAAAAAAAAGAATTGGATTGGTTTCCAAGGCAGAAAGTATTACTTATGTAATAATAATAGGAACGTGTCTCGAGTATCGGAATCAATGTATCTGAATATATTTAAGGCCTGAAAGTAGAGGACGAATATGGGTTTCCGAACGTGACCGGCACACGAGTGCTCGGCCATGAGGCGGCAACACGTATAATTTTTATGCGTTGCGTGCTGCAAATAAATCGCAAAACTCGGAGAAACGAACTCGCTAAACGCGAGCGCGGACGCAACGATCTTTAACGTTACGTACAATTTCTGTGTTACGTGCCGCAAATAAGTTTTCAGAGGAACGAATTGCACAATCGCTAACATCGGCCTCTTAAACGTCCGCCGTGTCGTGCGAGCCTCGACTGACGATGACGGCTGAATTAGGACACAGTCGTGTTACGTGTTGCAAAAATAAATCTCAAGATTTAACAACCGAATTGTATTCAACGTCGAATGCGGGAACGTAATTACGGGGTTCTAAACGCGCGGTTCGTGCGACCCTCGGCCGATGACGACACCGATTCCATTGGGAAAAGCGTGTCACAGGCAGTTATACCGCGATTTATTTGATAAACGTGAATATACAGGCATACGCAGCCTTCAAATACGACAGCTGATCGTCGCTGACTCCCAGAACCGAGTACCGAGTATCGTCGCGTTTTTTATGCGTTACGAGGTGAAGCAGAATCACGCGCGATTACATCGCGTTCTCGGCTGGATGCTGATGGGTCACCCGATTCTCAACCGATGACGCGATCGGCACCGAACGTGACGATCGCGTCGCATCCAAGTCTCGGGAAACGAAAGTCGAATTATATTTGCTAAACGCGGAGTAAGCTGAACGCAATTGTCGCGTCACGTGTCGCGCGGAACGAAATCGAGCGTAGCGTTTAGCGTTAATTGCGGGCCACGCAATCGCGTATCTCTTGCCTTATCGCGCCATATACGGCCCGCATCGACAGGGTGGTCGGCGTGCGCCGACTGCAGTTTTGACAAGCGATACGTCGTCGTCGGCTCGTTCGATCGGCCTGTTCTGTAGGTCAATCGAAGGCGGAAGAGTCGATCTTTCCGCGTGAGCAGAAGTACCTACGACGTCAAGAGTGATGCATTTTGTTGCGCGTGCACGCACGAGGAGACGCACGAGGAGCGGATCCGCGCCGCATTGTGTGCAGTGTCGCTCTGGGTGTTACGCTCCGGTACGGCGTGGACGATCGATATTGCTCTAACGCTGATAAGAAGGGTTCGTAACATATACGAGGGAGGGAGGGAGGGAGGAGGGCAAAGGAAAGAGATTGAAACCGAGTATAGTTTCGTCGAGCTCGGATTTCAGTGGCATGGACACGCGAGGAACTATGTCCGTGAAAGCCGAGACGCGACAGCCGCGATGTGAGGTCGCGTATCTGTTGCTTTCGAAAAGTCAACTTGCTGAAATTGTACCGTTTTCGTTTCTATTTCTGATAAGAGGCTTCGCGTTCTCACGCGATCGTTCGGATATTGGGATTTTTTAACTCGGCGAATATCGGCTTGGAATCGGTTTCATTTGCGTCGTTTAATTTTAATTCTTTCACATCTTTTAGAGACAATTAACTGACAATGAAAAGAGAGATATGCAGGAAGTTTAGAGTTTACTAAAGATAAAATTACTGAATAATTCAGCAGAGATATTTATATTCATTACCTAATTTCTTGATATACATAGGATGTCCCAATTCGCATAGCTTATCTACTTGATAAAGTAGATGCTACTTTTTGGTTTTTCCGATATTAATTTTAGGAGTACGTAGATAACAAAATCTTAAATTTATTTAATTTCAAGAGAAATTTTTTTGCGACAGGAGAATTTTTATGAATACTTGCAGTAAGATAATTTATGAACTTAGAAGATGTTTCAAGATATAGCTTTATCTTATTTTACAACACTTAAACTTACCTGAAAGTAACCTTTGGCCTAAACCATTTTACTCTAAAAGAAAAAGGTTAAGGAGAGCTGAAAGTACTCAAGGTTTTTTAAGATATAGTCTTACTTTAGTTTCCTAAAGGTGGAAAGCACACACAGGTTATCATTGGAAAATATTGATTTATTAAACATGAATTGTTAAGCTTGGATTCAACGTTGAAATAATTTTGGATAGAAAAGAATAGAATTCTTTCGAAGATAATGTATTCATACAATATTGTTCGTAATTTATAATTCATATAAAGTATTTATATAATATTGTTATGTTCTCAATTAAAGCTAGAGAAACGAAAGTCAATTTCTAATATAAATTGTCATTCACTGTAGAAGAGAATTGCGGTTTTTGGAATTTTGCCACCAATCGTAACAGCATGCCGAAAAGAAAACGATTTCAAATCGGTCGTTTTTCAGCAGACATAGTTTAAAAATACGACAACTTGTTGAATTAATAAGCAATAGTCTCAAAAAATCGATATAATATTTTTCAAAATATTTCTCTTCGTATCGATAAAGACACATTACGGTAAATGGAACCGGCAAGAAATTGCTATTTCGCGGAACAAGATTGAAGTCTTCGTCAACATATAGGAACCTGCCAGACACGTTTATCCAAGCGAGATCGAGCGAAGCGCGCTTGTTAATATTTTTAGATTTTGATGGCGAATAGGCGAAGAAGGCGGAGTAGCGACGAGGCTAGAATTTATTGCGCAACTCTTCGCACGCGATCGATTAACGTCGATTTATGCCGTTGAAAATCGAACGCGGAAAATCATCACTATTCACGGAGACAAATAAATAACTGAAATTTATAAGATTATGCATCATTTATCTTGTCGATGTGTATAAAATGGTAAAATTGTGCATAAATACTTTGCAAGTTTCTTAAATTAGTTTGACGCTTAAGAACTTTATCGTCTCAAAAATAAAACAAAACGTTAATGAACGGCATGTGGGCGAGAATGGAATCATTAACATTCATTAGCACTGTACGATACAGCCACTTTCATTAACGCTTCTTTCAACACCTCATTTAAATTAGAAACTCCTTACAGTGCGAATATAAATGATATTTATTTAGAATATCTACGATAATAACCACACTTGATGAACAAAGCGTTTCGTGTGGAAATTAAGATACATTTTTTCCTAGCATAAACGTCAAAATAAAAAGTTATCGAGTTAAGAGCGATTAATAAAAGAGAACTTTAGAGAATTAAGCTTTAAAAAAAAACGATAAAAAGTAGAATCAAGAGAAACAAATATTTTTTAGTTTATTCTTTAGCAAAATTTATTAAAATATACAGAGTAATATGTAATTAAAGGCTTAGCTGTAAAAATATTGAATTAAAAATTTATAAACTTTGAGCAAAATAGTGAATAAAACTTGGATAAAATATTATTTCAGTTCTCGTAAGGAAAGACTATATATGCTGTTGGTAGAATGCGCCTGCTGGCAAACACTTTATACGTAGCTCCGCATTGTGTCGCATCGTTATCCAACATCCTGATTCTACCGCGGTGAATAAACCGCGCGGCGCTTCCCTTATTAATAGATTCTAAAAATTACTTTACTCTACGCTACGTTATTTTGTCACGCGATATACTATTTCGATATCGGCGTAACGTCATAATCGCAACGTCACACGAGTCGAAAATTATTTAATATCACATTTTCGATTTTTACATTTTCCCTCTCGTCGTTTTTCCTCCGTAGCGAAGCGCGAGCGTCTCTATATTCCGAGAGCATGAATAATCAATTATGACGTTGGAAATTATTCCGTTGATCGTACATAATGATACGCAATAGAAATCGATGTTACAAGTCACGATACTCCGGTTACATCACCGCATATAATTACGACGCATTGCGCGCACTAGAGCAGGTCTCGCGCTCGTCACGGATTGTTCCTTTTCTCCGCTGCCAGTGCCGGTTTTTCACGGTCGGGGAATATCCGTCCTTGCGCTTTTCGATTTGCATGCACTCTCGGCGGGAGCATGATACATTGACGGCAGTTTCCGAGAATCGTAAGATATGCGAAAAGCCGGAAAGTGCGGTATAACAAGGAACGAGCGGATGGATATTTTGTTTCTTTCGGTCCTCGATCGCTGGCGGCCGTTTTCTCGCTCGGTATCGCTAATACCGCAATCTTGTCCTGCCGTTATATTAACCGCATCGTGCGTGTATAACTTCCGGTCCCATGCGACGATGAGGCTGAGAAACTAATTATTTGTTTGCGTCGATCTGGATGCCGGTCTGGGTCCGGTCGGGGAAAAAAAACACACGATACGAGTTTTATAACCAGCTGCCGTTGCCGGTCGGTCGTTTCCTACGAGATTTCTGCGCCGAGATAACTGCAACTGCAACCCAGTGCTACTCTTCAACTACGATTATACTTCGATTTACTTCACTTAAGTTCGATTACTTCGATTAACTTCGACTGCTTTTCCTATTTAAGAGCTCACTAATAGCCCTTCGGAATATTTCATGAAACTTTGACTTTATATACTTTTTGATTTAAGGTATCATCTTTAGACTTTTATTTATATATTCTTATTTGTTAAGTAACAAATTATAATTAATATTAATCAGAATTGATTCAGTCAGTTATTTAATCTGCGAACGTTTTATTGTTAGCAATGATGTGTTTTTAGTGAAAAGAATATATTCTGAAAATATTTAATATTCCGACTTTTAAGTACTCTGTAATTTTTAGATTATTAATATGTAACACCAAATATTTTCAGAGAAAATTACTTAGAGCCGAATAAATGTATAGCATTAATAAAACATTATGATGTTACATATTGCACGTGTGACTGTTATATAATATTATGTATGATTCAGGAAATGAAATTTTGATTCGTTATTCGGCAATCATGCACACACGTGGCCAATATCGCGATAAACGTGGCGTGGAATCGAACGTCAGGAATGTCATTAAGCCGAGATTTTCTGGTAATATGGCGGGTGGGCGGTAACCACGCAGCGTGCGATAATGATTTGTATACACGGCATTCCTGCCCCTCTTTTCCATAGAGATAAATAATCCACGGGAGTAAAGGGCGATGATCGATGATCCTCGGGCGAGACATCGCGATTCTACGGTCTCGTCTCGAAAGAGCGAGGAAAATCTCGTGGTCTTAATCCGCGATTGAGAAACTCATTAGAAAATATCATTTTTTTCGTCAAGACCAGATCTTATGCACTCTCGACGCGAATGTCATCGAATATCATCGAATGCAATCTCATTTATCCGGTGTATCTACACATGCGCGCGCATACGCAGCACGAAACATCGGCAGCGTCTTGTAACCGAAACGTGTGTAACGATTTTTCACAGATAGCACGCCTGGGATGCGGTAAATGACGGTAAAACACTTGACGGGAATACGAGTGTCGGTGGTATTGTTGGACGTGTGTATCCTTGTCCGCATTTTCTTTTGAATGCGAACGGTTTCTTTAAACAACGCTTAGTGATCCTTCTTTAGCACACAACAAATGGAGTAATTAATCGTGGCATATTTCTTCAAAATTCACTTTATTCTTATCATACTGTTACAGGTTTTGTTGGATGCACGATCAATGAATCGTGTATGTCTAATATACTCTTTTTCTTTAGACCTAGAGAGAAGAAATGAAATAATTTGTGATAATATTTCCGTGTAAAAAAATTCGTAATTTATGAGATAGAATTGGCGCGTTATCGAAGTGTTGGTATCCTAGTTGTTTGAAAAAGAATCTTATTCCCCTTAACATTAGTAAATGTTTTATTCAACGATACTTATCGATCCTTCTTTAGCACACAATAAGCGGAGTAAGCTTCAATTGGTCGTAAAACGGTGACATATCTCTTCAGAATTCATTTTATTCTATTATACTGTTACGGGTATTTTATTGAATGTACGATCAATGAATCGTGTATGTCTGATATACTCTTTTTCTCGAAATCTATAAGGGAGAGGAAATAAAATAATTTATGATAATTTTGCCGTGCGAATAATTTCGTAATTTGTAAGATAGAATTGAGTTTACGAGATATCGATACCTCAGATATTTAAAAAAAGATCTTATTTTTAAATATTAGTAGTAAATGTTTTACTAGTAAATATTTTATTAGTAAATGTTTTACTCGACGACGCTTATCAATTTTTTTCAGCGCGTGATAAGTGGATCAAACTTTAATTGATTGTAAAACGTGCGACATATCTCGTCAAAATATATTTCACATCTATTGTATCGTTACGGTTATTTTATCAAGTGTATATCATATTTCTGATCTCTGCCAAGTGTGATAATGTTTTATCTCAGTTGCCTGAATCCTCCGCGATATGATATGGAAACGTTTCAGTAACGTGGATATACAGATCCCCGGTAATATTACATGGAGTGACTTGAGAGAGTGAATCACTTACTATATAAACGTCTATATAAGCATAGGCTATATCTGTGAAACATGATATTACGCAAGTTCTCTTGGAGTTTTGTGATCGCGAATTAGTGTGAAAAGTGAGATTTTTCTGGTGGAAACCACGAGAGAGAAAGTTAAAAACTCTCCATGATTTGCAAGAATGACCGAATTGCCAAAAAAAGTTGTTGGTGCCTCAAAACCTCAGAGTTACTTATCCGGTTTTTAGTGCGATTTAACGTAACGTGTAAAGTCGAGCGAAAAAATAATTACGGCAATTATGAGACACGTGTTTATAATTCTGCGAAATGATATACGATGAAAAAACCTTGCGTCGCACCCATTCTGCACTATTTAACATAGATTAAAATCCCATATTTCATATAGATCACATATTTGCGCAGCCTATAGTCCTTTTAATTTGTGTAAATGTTGTTAATGTTAAGAACACTTGTAACGAGTCGCGTAATGCGATTATTCCTTCCTCGTCGCAATATCCATCGAGGAAATGATTAAGTGATTATGAAAATGTCGGATTGTAAAAAAAAAAAAGAGACGCCGCATACCTTACGTTTACTGATATACCGGTGAATCGATATTCAGGGACACCGCGGCAATATTACCGCATAGAGTATAACCGCACACACGAGCCCACACGTGCACCTACGAACGCACACGTATGCTTCGCGTAGTGGAGGCACATATCGATGAACACCTATTACCTCTTCCCTTATGTGTACACGACAGCATACACGCCTCGCCGATATATGCGTACACATGACGATCCGTTGCATTATTCACCGGCGACCAACAGTACCGACGCCATGCGCGGCGCGATAACAACTATAGCATCTTCTCCGAGAAACGCAGAAATAGACGGTGCACCCGTCCGTCAAAAGCGTTCGAGCGAGGGACGCACCCACGAATAAGAAAGGACTCAAATTTCCGGTCGTCGTCTCGATCAGCACATGCAATGGTACGTTCACAATCTCATTACTATACCGCGCGTCCGTAATTAAACCGCGTTCGGCCAGGAATCGGTGGAAGACTACCTAAGAGAGAAATTCGCTCTCTGCGCTTCTTCCTTTGTCCGCATATTTGGAGCATTCCTACGTTTTCGATCTGCGAGTTGCTTATCTGATTTAGAATTTTTCTTTTAAGGAAATTTAATTATATCTTTTTCAGAGTCTTTCATTTTTCTGTCATATATTTGTAGTAAGATAAAGTACTTTGAATTTTACATGAAAAGAAATTGTGTGAACAAAGTCACGGTCAAGTTCGGCATTCACTATAAGAAAATTCAAAACAAGGTTGAACTAATCTATCTTCCACTTCAATTGATTCGCGTCCACGATTTAACGAAAACAATTTTCTGGCTAATATTGCTGAAATGCACTTATTTTAATTCTACACAGCTAATTGTTTAGAAACTTACTAAGTGTTTTTCTTATTTTTCTACGAATTTAATAGGTATATTTGTAAAAATATTTTCTGGAAAGACCATGAGAAAACATTTCAGCAAAATTATCTTATAATAATATGTGCGATAATATAAATGGAGGTTACTTAAAGATAACGAACATTATTCTAAAAAAAATGTCACAAGTTGACTCATAATGAAAGATAAAGATATTTTACTAAAATTATTTTAATTATTCTTTTAGAAAGATATGAATAAAATTTCAGCAAAAATATAAGCGTTATAATGTGTAGTTAAGTACTTAAATAGAAAGCAATTTTATTATATATATATATATATATATATATATATATATATATATATATATATATATATATATATATATATATGTAATAACACGTTACCTATTTAAAAAAGAACTCATTCATGACCATTTGTACACACATAATGAAGGGATAAAAATATCTCTGCAGTGAGATAATGAAACAGAAGTTTCAGCACAATCTTTTACTTTGCTCCATATGTTGCAAGATAAGCAAAAAGCAATTAATGTAATTAATTATGTCACTTAAAAGAATTGGGGCATGTGGACACGCGATAATGTAATTTCGCTTATTTCCTCTTCCCTCCTCTCCACGATAATCCAGTGAGCAGCTGGGTGAGCAGCAAAAATTAATATGACAATGCGAGATAAAAATATTTCGAGTACTTTTCTTTCAATGGGCCACTTTGGGGGTCGAGAGTGCAGTGTGACATAATCAGGTTCATTCATAAGCCGCACTAATGCGTATTATACAGATACTGTTGCGTTTGTAAAGGCTGCAATCTAAAGACTCGTTTAAGCGGAACGGTATCGGATCGATATCGTAAGGCCAGCTCGTATGCAGCTCGTAACATAGTTTTAATTTCACATCTGTCCGTATCGTATTATATACACAACGCTATACATTTTCCACTTAAGTGTAATGTGCGACATTGATATATCTTCCTACAATGAATAGATACGCATTTCAATCGCGATAACGAGATCGATAATTTAATTTTCCTATTAATTTCCATATAGACTTATTATTCAGATCCATTTTTTAGATAAATCGGTTGATATGAGTACAAATGCAATTTGAAGATAAGTTAATTTGGTTTTTCTCTTCTTTCTTATCTTTTGTCTTATTTTTCTGAAATAGATGTACTAGTTATAATTCTACAAATATATAATTTGTTACATAAGTTGTAAAGCATAATTAAGTAATAAATAATTATCAGTTCATTATCGTTATATTGTCGTTGCGCAGTTTTTTTTACCATATGTTATACCTGCGCAACGATAACCTGATAACAATGACGAGAATATCGTTAAGGTTACACTGTTACACAGAATAAGAGTACAGAAACCGTTCTTTTATTTCGCGAACTATACGTACGTCAGTCTCAAAGATTTTGTTAGAGGCAAATGTGGTTATACAATACGTATTTTTTGTTTGAATATATCCGTTGGAGTACATTTTATACGTTATTATATTCCAGATTTTGTGAAAATGAAGGGCCGGACGATGCTTCATTCTTCTTCACCGAGGTAATTGATAATATTATTCACAAGTCTGTCAAGCACGATAACTGTGTTATTTTTTAGCGATATCATTTATCTTTCGATAAGTAGCAGAGTATCAGTATTTGGCGATACAATACGATTGTTTTGTTTAGTCGATTCTTGTTTTACCTTTTCTCCGTTCTCTTTGCCTTCTCTCCGTAGTACAAGTTTTCTTTCGAAAAAGGAAACAAACGGGAAAATTTTGAAGACAGGTGAAAAGATGTATGACTGGAATTTATAAATTTAATAGAACTGATAATATGTGGCTTGCGAAATATCGGCATATTGCAATTACTCGTGATAGCAATTCTTCAATCTTTTAAATGTAGAAGAAACGACGCGTTTGTGAATACGTGTTTTTAAAAAACATTTATGCATTTTCTAAAGAAAGTAAAGGCAGTATGACATTGGCGCACCTCATATGTTGCGTAATTACTGATGCAGTATCGTATGATCGACGTGGTACATCGATTTCAGCAGAAATCTCGAAACCGGTCTTTTCAAACCGCTTATCACATTCGACCGAAATGTCAAACGATATCTGATAGAATCGCGAGACGGGCTTGTTCGAGCAGAACGAGCAGGTCGAGGGAATTCGGCGTTGAACGAGTGCCAGAAATGCGAGGTGGATCGAAGATATCCGCGAGCGAAATTCAACGATCGCACGTGCGAGCAACGACGCGCGGAACGATGTCTTGCACATAGCCGCGAGTCTTTTTATTGTCACCGCGAGATAAATATAACGACTAAATCAGAGAGAGGGAGAAAAGGAGATAGCGCGTGGAATTTCACGCAAAAGCTGTAAGTTATTCGTTCGGAGCTCACCATCGGACTAGTTCTCTTCCCACACGAAATCTCGAGCCTCTCTCTCTCTCTCTCTCTCTCTCTCTCTCTTTCGCTTTTTATCGATCTCGTCGCTCGTCGAACGTTTATCTTCACATATGTATGTAAACGAATGCACCTTTAATTTTATCCGCGACGCGATATCTACAGCTGAAGTTCGCGCGGAAGAAAAGATTACCCCTTTTCCGGTATTGATAAATGATTGAGAGAAGATGCCGAAGAAATAATTGGCGAATTATCGGATCCAATTAAATATAGAAGCGTTAATCGAGACGTTTCGATAGCTCTCTTCATTTCAATTTTTTTTGCATTTTATGCCTTAAATCTTTACCTCGTATTATTCAAATGAAGAACGCTACGCTGGGTGAGGTATCATGCCTCATGACGAATTTTTTAATCATAGAATTTAATTAATTTGTTAGGTGGGTCTATAAAGATGCATTAGTATACATTGCAATTTATATCTTTGAATCCTTATGCTACTATTTTATTTTAAATTGTCCGAAAAAATTGCATCGACTTTCAAGATATCATTATATTATGTACGTTTTAATCCACCTGATTTCCTATCACGATCTTTTATCGTTTTTACATAATTTGAATTTTACTCAATTTCCTTGAAACTTCTTACATTTCCTAAAGATAAACTTTTCGAGGCGTGACACGAATTTTTTACACTCAATCCAATATTATTATTATAGGTAATCTCGATAAAAGTCTGAAAGAAGTATGTAATTTCTCATATGATTCAAAATAATAGGTATACGTATATATGTACAATGAAAAAAGATTATACTGCGGTAATAGAGAGATAGTATCGTCATTCTGCCTTCGCTTTAAAGGTGAATCGAGCGTTGACGTATTATCATAAACATCTCAGCACGCGGAAGTCGCGCGTTTATCTTCAGCCGCGGAGTACCGTCATTGCGTTATAAACTCTTTATGCAAACGCGCGCAGTGCATGCCACACTTCGTGATGGCTCGATTGAGAAGGGTGTACCTGATAAAACGTTACGCAAGTTTCTTATCTGCGACTGGTATCTGCGCTATTGTCGCGCCAGTTGACAATAAGCAGTAGCGATGTGACAATTTGACGATGTTCACGCACGTTATATTTTGCCTGCAGGCAGGCCAATCGGTGATAATTGCTATCTCGAGTGATGCCAGTAATGTAGTGTCGGTTAGTAACAATTAAACCGTAGCATGCGGTCGTACAAATCCTTGTGCCATGATTTTATTTTTAAGCCAGAAAGTTTCGACTTTTTGAAGAAATGCAAGAACAATATATTTTTTTTATGTAGGTACATTTTAATCCGCACACAATTACGCTTTCGTAATTCCAGAATCTTTCATTATCTTGTACACAAGTTGAAGACACAAGTTTCTCGGAATTTCTCTTAGATTTTACAGTGCTAAACTTTTCAAGGTGCAAATTTTCCAGTTAATCTAATATTACTATTTCTGATAAAAAGTTAAAAAGAGAGGAAATTTTTTATATAATGCAAAGTATTAATGATATATGTATACAATACATATATCCTTAATTGAAAAATATGCTGATAGATAAACCCGAGTGAAAAAGAACGTGTTTCTGTATCTTGTCGTATTTAAACATTTTTACTATGAGAGTGTTATATTCTTGGCGAAGCTATAGTTAGAACGTTTCGAAAATTTAGCGCAAATAACAGTTTCGATCCAATATATACATAAGTGATCTACGAAAACTTGCATAAATGTAGTTTACGAAAGAAAAACGCTGATTTTATACGGGGTATACACCGAAAGGTAAAATCAACCAACGAGGAGATGTGGTGGAGGATAGAGTGAAGGTTTTAATTGCGGTCCGGTAAATAAAACATTCCAGAGGGCACGTATTATGGAACTTTTCGGAATGAATTCCGATCGGAATTATTCCGTTTTCCCTAGAAAAGACAATAGAAATCTAAGAAATAACTGAACAATTCCGATCGGAATCCATTCCGAAAAGTTTCATAATACGTGCCCTCTGGAATGTTTTATTACCATTGCAGCAATTTTTATTACCATACAAGCCAATTATAGAGACTGAAATTATAATTTTTAGAAACTACGTAATTCTCTTTGTGAAGCGGAATAACAATCGCGTTGAATGCCGGATCTTCTCCTTTGTTATCGATGCATTATATAAAAGTTCAAAATGTCGCGGAGCTTTTGCGTTTCAAACGTATCACAGCGGAATCTCTGACAATATCATTGCACATTCCTGCACAATCCGTTGTCGCGTGTTGTTACATTTGCACGAAATACGAAGTACTTTGCGTTTTAACGTACACTTTGAACTTTTCTCTCGAGCAATGTCGAGGTAACTATCGTGATAAAAGTGATATAAGGAGTTGGGATAATATTATCTATAGTTCCATTTTTATTTTGCTCAAAAAGTAATTGACGTGTTTCATCTTTTTGACAACGGACCTTGTTTTGATACGCTCGTGTAATTTGAAATTGTTTGTGTAGCCCTGCGAGTTTTTCGACACGACTCGCTAAGACTCTACGTGAAATTTGTTTCAGGACGATCTCCTAGGAATGACACTATGAAAGGTGAGTGAACAAATAGCCTAAGGCCAAAAGGATGTTATATAGGATACTATATTTAAAATAAAAACTGTTTTTTCGGAAACCATTAGTGATATAAAATTCCTTTTTCGTGTTTTAAGATTTCTTGAAATCTTTTATAAGTAAGATATTGTTATCGGATTTTTTTATAGAAAAATAGGACAATATAAATCTGACATTTTGTTGGAAATTTTAGATAATACTGTAGATAGAATATCACGTAAAATATTTTCTTTTGACCTCACCTTGATATTTTTGCACGTAAAATGATAAGTTAATGTATGTGAAATACAATTACATTAAAGAAAAACGTTCGGTTCCATTTAATTCGGCGTTATTTAAGTTGTACAATTATTAAAGTGGAATTTATTGAACCCTTGTTAATATAAATTAAGTTTAAGTCGTAATAAATTTTTAATATATTTTAAATTTGGACTTAAGTTCGTGGACTTAAATTTAGCCGATATGAAATTGTCAAAATTGTTTTAAAACTTTCTTTTACAACGACAAGCACAAAGCAGTTCTGAAAATAACATTCTGTTTATAGTATTTGTCGAACCACGCTATAGAAACGGCGGGTTAAAGAATTGAAACGTATTGCGTTTTGCTTGGATCCAACGTCTCGCTTACTATATATAACAGGCTTCAATTTTAAAATACCAAGAAGGGGATTTTATTTCTAACATCCTATTTTCCAGAAAACAGCTTGCGATACTTTTATATCATCACCCTGCATAAAGGTGACATGAAAAGACGCGTTCACTCGACAAGTGTTCGCGTCAAACCGATATACATGTCTCCCGTCATGTAAAATGAGATGATGTATACCGTGACAACGTTACGTATGATAATGCACAGTCGAGTTATATAAAAATTCGTTATATAAACTCGACGATGTTTGCGTTCGTCGAATATTTGAGAAATAGCGGCACGATTTGCAATTCTCCGTTTACCTAGCGCGATTCACGTGTACGTTACTCCTGATATTGTTTTAATTTTGTATGTACGCGTATCTCACAGATGTAAAATCGGGCTCCAGGCGACGTGATCGTTTGCCAGCTAAATATTCGACGAATGCAAATACGAGTTTTGGTTGCATACGCATAGGGCATTATCATGTCGGCCTCATATTGTCCCGGTACATTTCTCACGGTTAGACGATATTTATTGAGTGGACACCGTTCCGCAGGATCAATCGCGTCGCTTTTAGATGTAATTATACATACATTATACGATTATATATATAACGCGCAATTTAATTCGGATTATTTATCCTTTTCAAATATAATAATTGAGGCGGCAAATTTACCGAAGATGAGATTGAAGAGTTGATATATTATCTTTGTCATATGTATGGCCGCTATCCAAAAACGGCAAGCTATCCGGCGCCTACCTATTATGCTCATTTAGCAGCTTATCGTGGAAGAACCTTGATACTAGAGCGATACGAGAAAAAAAGTAAGCAATCTATTACGCTATTGGCGTTGCGAGAGTTATTTAATTGGTAAAAGTAATAAGCTTTACTAATCTTGTATGCATTATTTAACGCAGCGCTTATCGCGTAGTATCGATTTAACGCTCGGGGTACAGATATTTCTCAAAAATAAGTATTTCGCGGTACTTGTTCGGTCGCAGGCGCGTCGCGCGGACGATTGTATTTCCAACTGTCGCCGCGAATATCGTAGATAATTGCCAAAAATCCCTAGATCTTTGATAAAATTATAATTAGTGATAATTATAATTTTATCTTTGTTGATAAGTGACATCGGTTGGTCTCAAAGCGATTCTCGGGAATCCTTAAAATCGTTATTTGAAATTGTTATATGTAAAACATCGGGTGATGTTTCATGTTACATATAAAAGTTTCCCATTCTTTTTTCAAGTCACTCAACCTAAAGTAAAGAAAATAATATATTATCATGGATCATGGTCATGGGGTCATGATCATATATAATCAATATCCGATTTCGTTCCGGAGCCGGTCTTTTATTCCGTGTCCGACGCGATCTGGAAATTGGTCCGTTACGACTTTCTTCAGTCCCGTGTATATATTCGTTCGTCGTCTCCGTGGTTATGCATCAAAACGACACAGGAATATTCTTTTCTCCCGGAATAAAAATTATCCAAAATATCTTTAATATTACTCTTTTAATGAGGCCCAGACATTATTCAAAATATCTTTAATATTACTTTTTTAATGAGGCCCAGACATTTCAACATTATATGCCCCGTTTTCTGCCATGTTTTGATTATTATATTGACGCTGCTAACAGGATGGTTCTTCTTGAACTGTGTAGATGTTAATAATCACACAAAGCATTGACAAAGCGTGTTGGCTCATAGTTTTTTCAATGGTCACATCGAAGAGATGTTATATATTGCCAGTCAGTCGATTAAGTTGCTTATTTTTTAATTTTTATGTTAAATTGCCAATTATATCGTCAGTTAAAATCTTTGATTTTACAAAAAATATGTCCGCGAACGGATTTATTGACTATAAACAAAGCAAAATGCGACTATTCACGTTTACCTAATCCACTTTCATGGGAAAACTGGAAATACATTTTACGATCCGCCTAGAAACATTAAAATAGTGGTTACTTTCCGCCCGCTATACCGGTTAGAAAGCATCAATTTTCTTCCCTAGGGAGGAAAGTAAGCCCTGGCGTGAAATTGGCCACTTTCGCCCCTCTCTACAGGCATGGAAAGTCGAACTTTCCGTGGAGATGTTGTGAAAAATATATTGTTTATCATGAAATTAAAGGAGAACTTTACTCCATACAGTTAGCACGATACGTTCTACTTCTGTACGCTTGAGTTTTCAAAAGTGTCGCAATCTGAAGGGAAAAACGATGATGCACCAAGCGATAGAGGAAATCTAGTTTGCTGTCGTACATGTACGCATGTTTACTGGTCAATTATCTATATGCGCAGGAAAAGCTCACGACTCGACCATACAAGGTTTTGCGAAGCAGTACCCCGGCTGTACACTATATACCAGGAAAAAGTCGGGAGGTAGGTTTATAATGGTGCTATATACAACATTTATGTTATAAAGCATAATTCAGATATGCAGTGTCTCTTTACGTTTTCTCGCTACGTAATTTTTTCTTTTATTTTAATTAGGAGTGTTGTAATTATTTTAATTATTTTAATTTGAGGATAATTGAGAGGATTTAATTATTTTAATTATTTTAATTTGAGTTACGATAGAACTCAGTTGATTTGATAGACCTCAGATGTCTGTACGATTTATCTTTCCATTAAATTGACTTCTTCCGTAACGGTAAAAGAGCTCTTAGAGCCATGGCACATAGAAAAACTTAAGATTGTTCCATTAGTGATGCTAATTAACAAATCGCCAGTCTAGCTACGATTTTCCGCTGGATTCGATGGGCGGAAAATACAAATGAGTTGCACTTATTTTCGCAGTCATGAAACTTTTTGTACTACTTAACATTATCATAAAACTTACTAAAAAAGCAGTCTGGCTGATCGAGGTATGGAAAGTGAGTCTGGCCATTTTTCGATAAATCCGTCGAATGGAAAATCAGGTCGATTTCCGGAATACGTTGCACTTATTTTCACATTAACGAAATTTATTATACTAACTAATATTATATAAATTGGGTTGAAGTACCGAAAATGCATTATACGTTTAATGAGAGATTTAACGAAAGGTATGTTCATTTAGGAACGGCGGTCGCTGGGGGATCGAGATCAGGTCGTGGAATTTTATTGAGGACCCTCGTGTTCGTCTTCCTGGCTACGTTCCTCTGGCTTCAGCTTCACGTGATCAGTTTGACGGGTCGAGATGATTCCGGGCAATCGTCAACGAACGAGACGCTTTTCTCCCTCGTGCCTCAAGAGTTGCACAGGTAATCTTGCAAGTTCCGTTGAATTATCTTTAATGCCGTTATCAACATTTATAGCATAAATATTGTTATTGATATGTGACATGCGCGAGCTTAATTGAAAAAATATATATAAAGTATAGGTTGTGTTATATGTTGTATAATTTTTTATTTTTTAGTTTTATATATATCTGATATCACCTTCTTTAAAAAATTAAATTAAACAAATCTGTTTTTTTTTTTATAAGGTGTTACTATTATTCGTAAATTACCTCTTTTAAGGGAAAGTTTTTAATTATCGATAATAAATAGGCCAACTTTTAGGAGAAAGTTTTTAATTACTGAAAATAACGTTAATAATTACCTCGATAATTATTTCATTTTCTGCCAACGTTCGGTCTTTTGTTTTCAGATTTTTAAAGGAGGGACGTAACGCATCGACAAGCCTGGTGAATTCTAGCTCGGGAGCGCTCACGGACTTGGAGATTACGGAAATCCGTCATAAAATCGAGCGGGCGAATGCGGAGCAAAAAGTATACAACGAGGAGGCGTTCGGACCGTTGGCCAACGACGCTCCAATTATAGTTATCCAAGTGCACACGCGGCTCACTTATCTGCGCCACCTTATCGTCTCACTGGCGCAAGCTAAGGACATCGAGCAGGCCCTACTCGTATTTAGCCACGACATTTGGCACCCGGATATCAACTACCTCGTTCAAAGCGTCGACTTTTGCCGGGTCATGCAGATCTTCTATCCGCACAGCATACAGACTCATCCCCATACATTTCCCGGCGAAGGACCCAACGACTGTCCGCGAAATATTCGCAAAGAACAGTAAGTCGAGAACATTGTCTTGGCCATTTGCGAATCTATCGAACGACTACCCTTGAATTCATTAAATTCAATTCTGTCTCTCTTTCGCGAATCGCAGGGCCTTAAATTTAAAATGCACCAACGCCAAACATCCGGACTTGTACGGCCACTACAGGGAGGCGAAGTTCACACAGACCAAGCATCATTGGTGGTGGAAAGCGAACAGGGTGTTCGATCAACTTTCGGTGACGAGAAACCACACCGGGATGGTCCTGTTCCTCGAGGAGGACCATTACGTAGCCGAAGATTTCCTACACGTGCTCAGACTCATGGAGCGCACTTGCAAGCTCAGTTGCGAGAGATGCAACGTTCTGTCGTTGGGTACATATTTAAAGACGTACAACTATTTTACGGATTTTAGTCGTAAGGTGAGAACTTCTCCGTATCTTACCACACATTACACTCGTAATTTTGCTTTGCGCGATGTACCATGCACAGAGTAAAGACGGTACGAATATACCGAGCGGGCATATACGTTAACGAGAGAGGCACATTTACAGGCGATCGACAATGCGTAGACGAATCTGACGTTTGTTTAGCGGCTCACACGCTATTTCATTTCTTCCATCATAATTAGGCGTATACGACAACGGCCGATTTTCTCACTGGCGCACGAGTACATTGTTGCTGAGCGCTTTTGTAGCGTGACCGAGTATCTGGCAAAATTAGCGCGAGTATTACCATCCCCGATAAAACGCGATTCCCCCTTCGCTTTCAAACAAGATATTTTTAATTTTTCTCACAGCGTATTTTTTTTTCTTTCTCTCCGATTTCGACACGCAGAGAGATCTCGGTAGGCGGAAATATCATGTCGTTGCGCACCGTTGCACGTTTACGACGTTAAACGTATCCGACCGTTATCATATGTTCACCATTAGTATGTCTGTGTCGATGTTTCACGCACGTCCGATCCGTTAGTTCCTCGGCGTCGATAGCGCTCTGCAGAAGGAGTTGCTCCGTGGATTAAAGCGGCAGGAGGTATCGGCGATGGCGCAGAGGCAGCAAATCGGCAACGGATTCGGCGGCATCGTCACCGTCCCCGGCGGTGGTGGCGACGGCGTCAATAACGCCGGTGTTAACGCCGCCGGAATCGGTAACAGGAGTACCGATGGTGGTGGCGGCGGCGGCGGCGGCGGCGGCGGCGGCAGAGGCAGCGGCGGCGTGTCGTCTACCTACTATCAGAACGCGCGCACGATGCAAGCGGCGCCCGGGTGGGCCTTCCAACTTCTGCCCAGCCTCTACAACCATTATCAGAAGGTTCTCCGAACCCACGAATCCCGCCCGAGTAACAGCAACCAACCGCCTGCTCGTCATACTTTGGTTCTTTCTATTCGCCTAGCCTCGCACCATCTCTCCCTTTTCTTTCTTTTGCTTCGCCTTCCGCCGTATTAGGAAAGTGCAAGTAGTCAGCCCCCCTCCATCTTCCCCCTCGGTAAACTTTGTACATTGCCAAATTTTGCACGGCTCGCTTCCACCAGTTCGCATCGATCCAACCAGCAAAGGACGCATTGCCTGGCGATCGATTAGTGGCTCCGGCTGCTTGACGTTGAATTAGAGGACCGGAAAAAGCGCCCTTTTGTAGAAAGTAGCGAATTTTATCCGAACTTGATGAACGTAACATATCAATTCAATATTCAACACTAGCATGTTCTTACCATGCCAAATGCAATAGGTGGAACGCCCCTGTAGACGAATTTCCATTTCCTCCAAGCAGAATAGTGCACGCTCCGAGCATCCATCGCCGTTACATGCACGATACAAAGTCATAATACAATCGGCCCGGTTGTTACCGTGAACGTACGAAGTATCTTCGCACGCATGGCTGAAGTCACAAGCTGTCCCTTTGACAAGAATAACCGGCAATTCTGGATCCTCTAGTCCAGTGGAATGTAGCAAGAGACATTTGCGACTGAAATTCTGACTTTGTTTCAACTGTTCGCTTTAGTTATAGACACGTAGTCTGGATTAGAATTCCCTCATCAGTAGATTTTATGTGATGCAAGAGACACGAAGGAAAAAAAATCGCGAAGTTTTCTTTTCCATCGGTGCTCGATAACGATGATCTTCGTTCTGTTGGGACAGGCGGAAGTTACTCCGTGGATATCCAGCAAGCACAACATGGGCATGGCGTTCAATCGCGTCACGTGGAACAAGCTGCGAAAATGCGCGGCCCAGTTTTGCTCGTACGACGACTACAACTGGGACTGGAGTCTGCAGTATATCGCGCAAACGTGCGTACCGTCCAGTCGGGGCGCCGGGATAGCGCCTCGCGCTGAATCCGGATTGATCACGATGACGATGAGGGCTCCGAGAGTCTTCCATATCGGAGAATGGTGAGTATCAGCTCTTCGCTTATCTCATCATAAATGAGAATTAAGCTCGTGCAACATCCTCCACGCATTTTCCTTTATTAAACCTTAATTTGCGAGCCTTAACGCGATATTAAGATTATTGCCGCTAATTCGATGTTTTCTTTTACAGTGGGGTGCATCACAAGAAGAATAACTGTGAATCGACGGCGGTGATAGCGAAGGTCCAGAACGTCTTGAATGCGGCGCGCAATCATCTCTTCCCCTCGCAATTAACGTTAACGATCGCCGGAACGGCGAAGAAGACGAAACTCCGAAAGGGCAACGGCGGATGGGGAGACGTTCGGGATCATCAGCTTTGCTGGAACATGACTATATATCCAGATCTGGTCTTGCCTTGAGAACTACAAACGATATTGATTATGATTGGTTCCAATACGATCGTGATACGAAGCGCCGATTAGTGAATAATAGTCAGGGTATCTATCGCGGCTATTCTATCACGGTAATCCAAGGCTATTCCATTCGACGATATTGTTGTAATGGAATGTTTAAGGATGTCTAATAGGATGATGGATTACAGGAGAATCCCTCATCGTTCTACGAATCGGTTTCGAATTGCGCTGAACGTATTACCGTCGCTGCCAGTCATGATTAAAGGCGATTGTAAGACCGCTGTCACTGCCACGAACGGGATATTTCTTGTGCATATAGAAATGACTTGTAGACGTTTCTTCGAGACAAAACGTAATATTGTAATATGCAGTAGACGAGAGAAGACATCGGTCAACTCGACAGTGAGCTCAGATTGGTGCTATTCTGAAAAAAAAGCAGCTTTTTGTGATATATTTAGTTAACCGAAATTATGTGTATTATATTGATATAAAACAGTGAAAACACCGAAAGCATTGCAGGAGCCGCAAGTGAATTAGTGAAAAATATATTTCGCGAAAAAAGGTATTCGATTGAAGCGCGTTATTATAGTATTGACGAGAAAATTTATAGAAAGATTTATTTATTCCATTTATTTGTTGCGCTGTCCATCAATATAGTGTGATAAAAGCGTTGGTAATATAAGACGTCGCGTTTCTTCAATTACGTTTTGAAGCGACGCGCTGCGCACTCGCTCGAAGGACGAGTATTCTCAAGGACTATGCGGGAGTATGAGAAACGGGTGCTCGATTAGATTGAAACATACATTATCAATATTCTAAAGACCTACGAGAAATGGCCAGCGAAAATGGCAACATGTACGTATTTAATTTCCATGTTGCTTTAAAGGCGATATATATATATAGAGGAAGGAAGGCTGCACCCTGTACTTCTGTAATGATGGAATTAACTTTCTGCTTCCCGCGGTTTAGCTTCTGCTCTTTTTAAGATATTACGCTCGACAAGGGGCGTTTATCAGGTTCGTAATCTCAATTACGAATTGCGCTCATCATATTCTAGTCAATGTGTATAACATAAGCCGCAGGTATTTAATAATCGATCGTAGAGAGTAAGCTCGTAAAAATTAAGAATTCACACGTACTACTAGTGATACGCCCTCAAAGGCGTAGTAACGTCATGTAACGACCTCGGGGATACGAACGTAATGAATGTCTCATGTACCTTTTATATTTATAACAATAAAACAACAGCAACGAAAATAAATAGAATCTGTTGAAAGCGGTCTCTATCTGCTGGTAAGTAATTATTTCATTTACTTCTGCTGTCTTTAATTATATTTTTTCAGAAATGCATAAAAAATATGATTTGCCAAAAGATTTCATAAAAATTAGATATAAATAATTATAATTTTATTTATGACTTTCTTGTATCAAATAATGACATAAATTTGCTCTTCGTATAATATAATTCCAATAGAATATACATATGCGAGTAGTAATGCAAGATTTTTAAAATTAGATATAAAATTTATGTTTGTATTTAGTTCTAAAAAGATTTAATGCGTATTAATTACTGAGTGGGGTCAGTCCGCTCAGTGCCCAGCCCTTTACATAGCTGGTCGTATAAAAAAAATTTATGGACCGGCTTTCTCTAATTCAAAACGTTTCGCACGAGTTGACCCGGCCGGTCGTGGAAATTTTAGATCGCTTTTAATGTCACTTGCAGTTTAACATTACTCGGGATTAAAACTCCCGGCTCTCGCGCCCGCGTTCGCAGTCGAGTAGTATTAGTATTACGGTCGTCACTTAAGTGGTGAAAGTGATATAGATATAATTGGACAAATATATGTTACGAGGTATTTTCCATAAAATCGTTCTGTTGATATCGCAAATACGATGTCCTAGAGAAATACCTAAATTTCGAAAGAAGAGGTAGGAACCGCAAAATAACACTACCTCAACCCACTCCCGAAAACGACCCCTGCATCAACGTCTATCCACCTAAGACAAAAACACACCTATATGCTTTCCCCTGCCCCGCCGCCTACCCTGCAACGTGACGATGACCAACCTCGTTGTGTTCGGGCGTTCAGGCATAATCCCACGGATGGTAGCTTCGCACCACCGGCCGCTTGACCGAGTGTGTGAACCAACTTTGAAAGAACATTTTTCGAAGAAAGCTTGGAATGATTTAGCTGCCAGTGCTCTCATTTCTATTCTCTTACTCCCACGTCTTTGCCAACCGAAGGTTCGCAGCAGTCGGAAGAAATAAAAAGAGAATTAATATCCGAATTAAAGATAATACCCGAATTAAAAGTAATACCCAAGTTGAAAAAATTGATCGAGTTTAGTAATTTTACAACTGTTCAACAGACGTCGAGCAGGCAAAATCAAACGGATATTAATTAAAGATTTTCAAAATCATCAAAAAAACGACGAAAACACGTTTAGCGAAGCTTATACGAAATTTTCAATCGAAGAAAAGAAAGCAGCTCAAAAATACGTGCGATTCACAATCCGGGGAAAGTTGAACCGTACAGTACCAGTATTATTGCACAGGGAACTTTTAATGTGCTTAGAATTTCTTTTAAAGAACAGGCATTTGGCAAACGTAAATAAAAACAACCCGTATTTAGAAAGGCATGATATTACGTCAAAATTACTTTAAAAATATTTATCTACAATAATTCATCATAGAAATAAAATTGCTCACAGTAGACGTGAGGAACTTGACAAAATTAGAAAACAATTTTCAAATTAGGATGATTTGTTAAGGAATATCGAGATAACATTTTCTTTAACATCCTTGCCGGGACCATAGTCCAGCGGTCCGACGCAGCCAACCGGGCGAAGCAAATGTGGCTGCTGGCCCCGCCACCACCGCCGCCCCGACGCTTGCGACCGAGGCACGAGCCACCTCGACAGTCCCGACCAACGCTCAATCCACCGAGGGTCATGGCCTCATGGGATTAATAGATCTAAGAAATATATGCGCGATATATTGCGTAATTTTACACGTAGATGTAAACATTTGCGACAATTAGATGTCACAGGATGCACATTTGCGGGTAATAATATGGCAAGCTTTCTCAAGAATTGCGGTAGTCGTTTAACGCATTTAAGACTGACAATGAGTGACAAACATTATTTCGCACAGATAATACGAACAAGTAGCGATATCGATTTGAAACTTGTCCTACGTAAAATTCCGGACACGTGCACAAATTTGAAAGGTAAATATGTGCGCTTATAGTATATGTAAATAATTGTCAGGATTATTATGGTAAATTGTTCGACACACAATTTCTAATACGACGTTTTCCATAGAATTGGATCTCACAAAGGAACCTCGCGAAATGGAAAATTCTGATTTTAATGAAACTTTCCACACATGTAGGGGGAGTAAAAAGATGAATTTAATCAGAAGTTACAGAGTTAAAAAAATCAAACTTAATAAACCTGGTACTAGGCTCAGGGCTGGCTCAAATACCTAGCAAATAAAAGAGTTAGGAGGCACAAAGGATCAGTAAGATCTAGGTACCGTCGAGGACGCTAGTGGAACCACCCACTTCTTTACTACTACTACTACTACTACTAGCCCAAAGTACATGTCGTTGAAATGTACTAAGTATTCCACCAAAGTAACTTCACTTTCAGAGTTGATAACCATTAATTTAAAATTAACAATATAATAATATTTGTTTGAGTCTAGTTCGTCCAGATCCTAGAACAAACGCTAAAGCTGGCCATCAAGACGAGATTCGTCTACGTAAACTTGGCCAATAAGTCGTATTTCTTATAAACTTCCGCGCAAATTGCTCCATGTCGCGGTCAGGTAATAAAAATATTAAAAATGTAATTAAGAGTTTGATGGATTAGTATAGTATGTCGATATTTTTTTTTAATATCTATAATTTTAGGTATACTGCATTGGATTGTAATGAAATGATACCAATTTAATTAATTAAATTAAATCGGCTTCTACGAACATGAAAGAAGTAACAACACGGTGAGTGAGTAAGATCGTGGAAATGGAAATTCTAATTACGAAAACGATCGTGTCAGCTGGAGACCGTAACGAAGCTGGCCCACCTCAACAATGAAAGGTCAGCACACGCAGCGAGAGCTTATCCCGGTGTATATGCAAAGATCAGGGAGTGAAGGATGTTTCAACCCTTTAACTAACTGATCGTACAGAGGCATGACCTTCAAAGAGGCTGCGAAGAGAAAAACATGGTTCAAGACGAGTAAAGACTAGAGAGAAAGGAAAGGAGAAGAAGTCGGGGGTGCCTACCTGACAGGCGTAACGGCGTGGAGGCGCCGGAGCGGCAGAGGATGAGATTGAGCACGACGGGATGGAGAGAAAAGGCAGAGGAGCGGTGAGACGGTCTTTGGACTGACAAACAAAAAACTATTATAAAAAAAATTTTGCACAATACTTTAAAAAGAATAAGGATGGGAGAAAATGGCCGACCGAAGACGAAGTTCAAGCAGTATAAATTGACGAATATCACCCAGTTTTCCAAAAACATAACGCCGCAACAATAATAACATAAATAGGCAACGAAGAGAAACTATTAGGTAAGTATTTATTATATCTACTATAAATCTTTTTTTTAAATACATATCACTTGGGTTGAGTTAGGTATAACGCAATTTTGTGAATTTTGTTTTAAGCGCAGCGACAGTCTTTCTTAATTCCACGCGAGAAAAGAAAAAACATAGGAAAACCTGTGTTTAGTGTAATACCCGTCTGTCCGAGGAGAATTGCACGCTGCATCGTCACGCCATCGCAACTTCACTCTTAGCTCCAAGACAAATGTCAATTATTCATTCGACACGCTCGGTCGCCAAGACTTCTGTCGGCAAAAGTTCGCCGGCAAATTCGCGGAGAACACTGTCCGCCACGAGAATAATTAATTATTTCGCAAGTAATAGCAGAGCACGCGCTATTTCGTGTCCTCGAGACGCGCAGGCGCAAATCCCATAGGCTCCTCGCAAATTCTATAGGCGATACCCACCGAGGCTCGCGGGGTCCGATGACTCGCGATTTCCGAGCGGCAAACAGGCATAATTTCACTGCGATTCGATCACCATCGAGATTCGAGTCCTTGTATCTATTGTATTCGTCTGTCCGTCACTCGACAATTCCCGGTTAAAATGGGATCGGAAGATTCGTTCGCGAGTGTCATCCGCGTGAATATCGCGCTTCTGAGACTCTCCGGCGTGGTGTCCTACGAGAACGGGAGTATCCGCCGATCGAGCTCGCAGAATATCCTCGGCGCGATCGCATACGGTTGTCTGTTCGCATATGCGGGCTTGTACACGTATGAATTCGCGTTGCGTACCGTCTACCTCGAAACCTGGATGGAATCATTCGCGATGATACTCTCCCTCGTGGGCGGGCAGGCGCGATTCACGATTGTCCTCTTATTTCGGAGTAGATTTCAGCGATTGCTGATAATCTGCGAGGAACTCTGGGCAGCGTTGAACGCGACCGAGAAAAAACACGTCTGCGATTACGTGAAAACGACGAGACATTTGACTTACTACTATCTATTCGGATGCGCGTTCACGATATTCTTTTACGCCGTGGCGAGTCTCTTCATGGGACAGCACGATGACTCGTCGAACGCGACGATGAGAACCCTACCGTACGCTTGTCCGGTGGAAGTCCATCGGTCGCCTTATTACGAAATAATGTATATCGTGCAATTGTGCAGCATGATAAACGTCGGTCTCACCTGCGCCGGTGCGGACACGGTCGGACCGGTGCTCGTCTTGACCGTTTGCGGCCACTTCAAGGTTCTTAACACGCGAATTTTACATCTAAGCGATCGCGACCGCGTATATTCAGAAAAATCGTGTTCAACTGCCACTCATGAGTCGCACAAAATAACGCGTGAGAACGACATACCAAAAAATCGTGCGAAATTTAATCTCAAAGCCTGCGTGTGCTATCATCAGACGATGCTCGAGTAAGTAAAGAGAGAAGAGGTTTTTCTTTAAAGAAAAAAATAGTAATTAATCTTTGCCGAGAAGATTTTTTCAAATGGTTAAAAACGTGTGACATTTTTCAAATCCCATAGACTTTGCAAAGAAGTCGAGAATCTAACCAACAGCATCTTTTTGACGCAACTGGTCGGCAGTACATACAACGTCTCTCTCGTGGGATTTAAACTAGCGGGGGTAAGAGTTCAAGTTATCCTTTCGTTTATACATTATATGTATATATATATATATCAATCATTTCGCCTTACAATTTTGAAATATTATAGGTTCAAAATAGGCCTAAACTTTTCCTCTTACAAAACTTTTGATTTATCTAAAAAACAATTTCCAATGTTTTAGAACCTAAAATTAAAGAGACCTAAAATTAAAGAACCTAAACTAAAGAGAAATTTTAATTTTATATTTATTAAATAAAAGTGAATCTTGTCAAATCTATTGAATTTTTTTGTTATATCTGTCATCGTTTAGTTGATTTAATTAGTGTAATTGACAATAGTAAAAATACATGGTAAATGAATTGGTTTGCACATTCTATATAAATATTTCAACAATTACCACCTGTATACCAATATTACAGGATGATCCTGATAAATTTAAATATACAACACAACTGTTAATTGCAATAATTCAACTGTTTTTGTGTAACTGGGCGGCGAACGTTCTTCTCACCGAGGTATGTTAAAAAAATATACAATTAGATATTAGATTTCAATAATTTTAAAATGTATAAAAAAAGGTTCGATAAAA
>NC_092362.1:1135428-1193409 GCF_030848805.1 Temnothorax longispinosus | reverse complement strand
TAAAATCTCTGGACGATGATATAAGTTTAATTATTAAAAACAGAAACAAAACGTTACTGAAAGTACAGATCAATCACAGTCATACTTATTACCTTCCAAAAAGGAATTTATATCAAGTTAAAAAATTGAAATATAATATAAGGAAATATGTTTAACTAATCATATTAAGATTACTAATCAAATAACTAATTGTTCTCGGCCCGTCCCAAGGTCTCCGTGCCCAAATGTTCGGACCCTACTCATAATCCTTTTTCGCGTAACACCCTTTTACATGTATATTTACATTTTATTAATTCTTTACAATTAATGCTATTGAATTATGTTTCAGAGCCAAGACGTAGCAAGAGCGATATACTTCACGCCATGGTATCGTTTCCCGTATCAACTAAAAAAATCTCTACATATTATCACAATGAGATCTCAGAAACCAGCGCAGCTGACCGCCGGCTCCATCATACCGTTATCCTTGCAAACATTCGCATCTGTACGTACGTCTGTTACATGCAAAATATAACTTATCTGTTGAGTAATCATTTCGCAAATGATAAGACGTCATGTTTTAGATGGTGTCATCCGCGGCATCATTTTTCACCATGATAAGCAATGTAAATTGACAACTTTATCAATATAAGATAATAATATATTTTACCCATCGAGTAAAACCTATTCAACAAAACATTCATGAGAACGACTCTTCAATGTTATTAAAAATGAAACGCCACCTAGATTCGAAACACCTTATAGAAATAGGGCACCTTATAAAATACGCAGATGTTACACCATTTCACGGGGTACGGCAATGTGCAGATTGTGTGGGCGCATAAACAAAATGTATAATAAAAACCATGCTCGGAAGTTGACAAAACATGTAACAGAACACCATCCCAACTGGAGAAATGAGTAAGTACATATTTAAAAATACTTATAAAATCTACATACGGCAAATCTAACAATATCACACATTTCATTGCAGACTTCCCTCGAAGGGTGGTGCGAAACTGTGAAAAGCGCGATCGCAAAGATGCGATATAGTCTTTGCTGCATCATCCATAGAGTTTACGTTTTAATTGTAAGGGAGTCTCGCGAATATTAGCGGTGTCATTCTTTATCTTCTCTTATTAGTGTCGTAATGATCCAAAACAATTATTAGATTAAATTAAACTTCTCACTTAATTTTGCGTTATCCGTTGTCGCGTATTATTCGCGCTTCGAGATTGTTTGGCGTGATATTCGCGTTTGATATTACTTCGCGTTCTCATACGCATCTCGTTCTTTAGCATCTTGTGAACAAACTTGATTACAGTTTAATAGACTGGGGCAACTGCCTCAATAATCGTTCTTATTATTATCCCGCGAATTACTTCAAATATTGTTAATAAACCGTACATCATTTTTATTACCCGTCGTCCCCTTGCGCTGCCTCGCCTTGCCCTGCTCCTCTACCGTTTGATCGAATTGGTCGGCCCTTCGCACGAATAATCTCCGTCGAGTTGTCGCGAGTAATTTATTAGCGTTTTGGTGAATTAAATCTTTGGCGAGTCGCTATATTTGGTGGGCGCGATTTTCCGCGTCTGGCGCCCAACACTTTGCGTCGTGTGGCAAAGAATTCGTACGAGGAACATACTCGAGAGGCCTAACATCCGATTCTCTCCCGTCTCCTTTTGATCCGGCTTGCGCTCGAGTGCAAAATACATGATACGCTTAATTAGCATTTACTAATTACCACCTATTGCGCAATTAGAAAAAAGCCAAGACACAATGAAAGCAGATGCTCGTTAGACACGAAGGGCTTTCTCGCGGATTAACTTTGAACTCTATACGGTCTGTTCTATCCGTAGCGTTGACAACGTCGGAAGATTTAGCTGCGGAGACACTCCACAGCTCTGCTGCGATTGCTTAAAGTAACGAGGCAGGCGTTAACCTTCGCAGAAACTAATCCGAGGAAAATGTCGGGGAGAGAAAGGCTTTCGATGTAACTCTTGGCTTAAGCCGAGCATCGATCATTTTCTTTTTCCGTTGCTGAGCTGCACCCTCGGCTCGCACGTGTCGAGAGTTACCGTGCCGCATCACGGGAAATACGGTTAACAGAGCGCTGTCCATCTCCCGCGAGAGGAAAGGCCATGTGGGATATGCGCGAAAATTACGAAATCAAGCCAGATAAAAATAAAGAGAAGTCTAAGAAAAACCTCAGAATAATGGATAATTAAAGAGAAGTCAGAAGGTAAAAACTCTGTCTGCAAAAAAATGCTAAATAAGAACGAACGAACAAATTGTACCGCATTTATTTGGGCAAATTTTTACTTGCACATATATTTGCCATAGTGCGTGAGTACATTGAAAATACCAATAGACCATGTGAACCTAACAAAAGAAATCAGAAAGACAGACCATTAAAAGCATTAAGTCAAAAAATCAATAAGATGTACTTTCTTGCTTGTTGTTACATTTGAATATATTACATATACTATAGATATAATTTCTTATTTCTTGAAACAACATAGATATTATAGAAAATATGGCGATGACCGCTGGACGAATTCAGTACGTACGTACGTACACACCTGGCGCCCATTTCGAGCTTTGGCGGAAGTACCTGGTCGAGCTACCTTGATTCTTATTAACATCTAATACCAGTAATTATTATTTTGACCAATTCATTTAGTGAAAATTGACGGCGCGCTCCTTCTCGGCCGGCAAGACCGAGGGGACTCGTCGTCGTCATAAAATTTTGGCGTCGTCGTCATACAATTGTAGAATTATTAAAAAGAAGTTCTCAGCGATGAAATTTGCGGGCTGGTAAGAGAAAGACGTGATAGTCGATAGCGAGGGCAATAAAATGTCTTCAATATAACTGTACTAACGAGCGAGCCTAGCAACTTCTCGCAGAAACGTGGCTTCTTTACTCTTCGGCCAATAAAAGCCGCCCAGGCAGCACAAAAAGTCATTTGGAATTCAAAATGACGTCAAGATGACGTCAAAAAATAATCATTTTTAGAAAGTCAAGATGATATCATTCGATGTTTTTAATGAACCATAATTTGACTTTTTTATGACTGTATTTTGACCTTTCGATGACTTTTGTCGAGAAAACGCGAATCGCTCGTACGTGCAAAATGATTAAAACCTCGCAGGTATAAACATTTTACGAATTTGTGAAAATATTTGATTTTTGAAGCATTGATTTTTCATTCAGAAGATATAGAATGCCTGGGCGCTTTGTCGCGGAACGAGACTTGCGTCTTTTGCTCGAGAAACTATATTTATGCAATAAGCATAGCTCAACGCATCGATTATTCATATGTACCATCATCAACTAAAAAAGAAAAATCCGCAAAAAAATCTAATTTTCTACATATTCATATTTATAGTTGAGCATTGTGCCTCTTGCTCGTACTCTTGCTGCCGAACGAGCAGGAGTGCATTTCTGATGCGAGGGAGCAGAGGCCGGAGCCGACCGAAAGGTCACGCCAGTCAGACAACCGACGCCGGAGCTGGATGCAATGGAGCCAAAAACCGAAAGCAGCGAAATGAAAATGTACCGCGAGACCGATGACGACGAGGAGAGCCGCATCTGCGTGCGTTACTGACGCGAGCAGAGCGTGTGGTTCGCCTTCCTTCTTAAAGATCTCCTCGGCATCAGCTCCCTGCCGTCAATATATATTTCACTATCACTATCTATCACGCGGCGTTGATCACGACTGTCACTATCTATTTCTAGGTTATCGCTGTATTTCAGCATAGATCGGTCTTTCTTAACAGCTTCATGTGTTTGTGATTTGAGCCAAATTTTGTAGTTATTTATAAAAATTTTGACTTCACCGTTTGATAACCGCCGTTATCCGCCGTGGACTCCAGAGGAAACAAACGTAGCAGTCCAAAGCCTTCGCAGAATATATAACATCCAACAAGATCCCCACAACAGATAAAATCAAGAGATAAGACAGGCTAATCCTTGTTTTGGAGAACAGGAGTGAACGAGCAATTGATGCATGGAGTAAATGGAAGTTTTAATCAATTCCCTTAGGGTTACAATTCTCATCCATTACTACCCTTCTCCTCTCACTTAACTCCCAAGCTCCCCAAGCTTGACAACCAATTTCAAATTTAATATAATTTCTCCTACATCCGAAAATCCGAAAGATAGCCCAGTTTCTCCGCACGAGCCCCACTCGTGCGGGGGGTGCAGTTTGGAATATAAAAATTCCTGTGATCAGGTGAACTTGAACCCGGTTCCTCGGGATTACGAGTCTGACGCTTTACCACAAGACCACACTGCCACCCGAAGAAATCTGATAAGCTCTGTCTGATAAGCTAAATCAACAACACTCCTGTTTTCAGAGGGAAGCGCGCTTCTTCTGGAAGTATTTTAAAATATTTCCGGGCACATTATGGTGCGGAGAGGGCAACAATTCCTCATCAGACGATAAATTGAGCTTTTTACTCCCGGATTTAGACGCATATTTTTTTTTTATATAAAAGTACAACATGTAAACAATATTTCCTCAAAATTTCAAAGAAAAATATTGAAAATTCAGCCGTTGGCAATTGCTTCCAGTAGACCATCCAGAAAAAAGTGTAGTCAGCATAACTTTTTTAATTTTTATCTGAAATAAAAAACCCCGAAGAGACACATAATGGCTCTGTGAACTTTTCGATTAAATTTTTTATAAGAAATAACGTTGCGTAGGTACGGTAATGGGCGGTCTTTAAGAAATTTATGATTACTTTTATTAAACGATTACTTTTTTCGGCTTTTTTTTTCAATTGGATGAGTAATCAAAAGAAAAAATTATTGTTCGTTGGTGAGAGGGAACAACTTTTTTTTTTTTTTGGTAAGTTTTTCTTATATAGTAGGTGAGTATAGCTTGTCCTTGAACAAAGGATTTATTTTATCTTCGATTACAACTCATTTTACAAGCCAATACATGACCTAATTTTATCCCAAAAATGATCGTCAGCGGAACCGAGTAGCGTGCGGACCCCACTGCGACGGATCCGGCGATCCATTGCAGTCCCCTACCTGGGGAGGCAGTGTGGTCTAGTAGCATAAGTGCTAGATTCGTAACTGCGAGGATCCAGGTTCGAATCCAGCTGACCACCTTTGAAATTTAATTTCAAAAAAAAATATTTGTTGGTTTTCTTCCACACGTAGCAATTGGGACTTTGATTTCTATTAAAGTTATATGTGTGAAACCTGAAACCACAACGTGTCACATCTTTTGCAAGAAACGCTACCAAAAATTCAATTTTCAAAAAAATATGGTACAAAGAGCATATCAATTTTAAAAAATAAAAAACAATATTTTATTTTTTTAAACTTCCGTCTATCTATTTCATTAGTTCGAAAAAATTACTTGTAGAATACTATCCCACAATTCTACATAATATGGCTATCGTAACAAAAACTAGGCCATCGGAACACATTATTTTTTTACCTACTTTATTGCTTCCAAAAAATTATGTCTGATAGAAAACTACTCCAAAATTCTACAAAAAATTTTTCGTAATTGTGTCAGAAAGATGTCGGGATTAAAAAAGAACATTTATTTATTTTTTTTATCATCATTTTTGTCATCAGAAACTTTTCCCGAATTTTCCACAAATGTGTCTCAATGATATCTACAGCATATTAAAATTTCATCAAAATCGATTAAGCCGATCAAAAGATATGAATTCTTTTTGAAATTTTTATTTTTCACACCAAAACGGTTCAATATTAAGTGCTAATATTTGACTAAATTGTAAGTGACACACTGATAGCAATCATAGGAAAAAAATAAGCATGATCCGTGTGGGGGCACATATATTCTTCTTATCTAGCTACAGCCTTTAGGTATGTTGTCCTGCCCGGATTGGATTGCGACACGATCATATGACAAAACCGGAAAAACAAGAAGAAGACGTATCCTTTCACAGACTATATGTGAAAAATTTCATTTTTTACAAAAGTTTATAGGTTAAACTATAATTATTTTATAACTATTTTTAACTAACTTTTTAAAATGTTATTCATTATTTTTAAGTTTACCGAAGAAGGAAGAAGATAGAGAAAAGTGGTTCAAATTTATTGGTCGCACGACAAGCCGAACAAGTTCGGTTTGTAGCAAACATTTTGAAGAGGCCGATTTTAAATATAAAATATATGGAGATGCGGTCAGGAGATATCTGAAATCAGGAGTGTGTCCATCAAAACACTCTGCACGTCTGCAAAGCACTGAGTAGGTATATTTCATATGAGTAACAGTATCAAATAATACGTAAAATTGTAAGTAATCGGCGTTCAGTCTAAGTCGTCCTTACAGTCCATTTCTATTATTCAGTTTCTTCCAATTCTTAGAACAAAAAAAAACAGTTTATGTACAGTTATTATTTTATCGTGGCACTTGGCCCTAAGTACATAACATTTAATTAAATTAAAAATTGTGCAAATTAGAAATTTGCACTTGGCTTCCTCATAGAGGAAGCTTTAGCGGTATTGACTCACGGCAACCTGAGATGGCTCGCGGCCCTTGACATGGTATATTCAACAAGTACTCTGTGGAATTTCTTTACGGCGGACAAATGTCCAAGCTTAGCGGGAAAACCGAAAATATTTTTTATTCAAGCCTGTCAAGGCCTTGAAGTTCATCCTGGTTTCAACCTAATAAACGAACAATTAAGTTTCACGGACCAATTAAGTTCAAACGCACCTCAATTACACGGCAGCATTCCTATTCACGCTGATTTCGTGATTAATTATTTTATTAGTAAACAGTATAAAGTTTTTATTGGTATAATTCAAGAGAATATGGACTTGGAGGCATCGAAGATGTCGTTTATGGAATCTACGAAAATTTGAGATGGAAAAGGCGGGATAAGAGCTCTCGAGAGAGTGGGCGCCGCATAGATTGAACTTAAGGAAACGAAGAAACGGAGAGGAAAAAAAGAGAAACGTGCGAAATGATGCGGTAGATAAACGACAGGCTCGTAGATTCGCTCGTAGGATATCGCGCGAGCTCATTGCCTTTCATGAGGACGGCGAGTGTTTCCAAGACCGATGGTCAATTCCGGATCCCATCCAATTCTTTTTCGTAAAGTCCACTGCCCGCACGCGGATTATAAATAAAGATGAAGAACACATAAACGTAACCGACTGACTCGCGAAGACCCGGTTTCTTAATTCTCACCCGACGACGTGCAGCATACAGCGGTGTCAATCTTACAAAGTGTCTCAGACATACTAGCGACGATTCACTAGAGATCGGTCTAGATCGCGGATCTTGTTGCAAAACAAGATTTCGCAAAAGAAGAAAATTATCCACGGCGTGTTCCGGCGTTAAACGCGATTAAAGTCTCAATTCGCCATGACATCCTCGCCGCGACCAAGAAACGTCCTTTCGAAGTCTTTCGCATTCTTTCCTAGAGGATACACCCCTTGGGAAAAAACGGAGACCGCTTACGTTTCGCGCGAATTGAATTAACCTTACGAGACTGCGTTTCCCGGAACGTTCGCTGCCGTATTAATTATAGCGGCGCAGAGTTGAGAGCAGCATCTGCGGGTGACGGCGTCGTCTCGTACGAGAAAGTGGCGGGCAAGAGATAGGGCGCCGGGGCGAGAAGGGTCGGAGAGAGAGGGGGAGAGAGAGAGAGAGAGAGGCGTTTTGGAGGGGTAAGGAAAGCCCGGAACCCCTCGATCCCGTGGCGAACAATAAAGAAATTCCACGATTTTCTGCGGGACGATACCGACCGCAAGAGCGCGCGTTGTCATCTTCGCATACCACCACCGTTCGCTCGGTCGTTCATTCGTTCAACGTTGAACGAAGCGCGGGTTCTCCGAGTTAATGAAATCCATCGGCGTCAAGTCGAGCCACGCCGCGGCGAATCGACATCATCTCACGCGTGGGAAGCCATCCGCTATCGCCTGAAAAATTAAAAATTGCGACCCAACGCGCGCTTGTCCGTCTCTCTCTCTCTCTTTCTCTCTTTCTCCCTCTCTCCGTCGAGAGCAAATCGATTTCGCTTTTCATTAAAAAAATTCAACTTTTCTCCCTTCGAATTAAATCGCGTAATGTAATGTGGAATCAATTGTCATTTCGGGTAAATGTTGACGTCATGCAAAACGCTGGCTAATAAAGTTATAAATTTATGTACAGTTTGTGGAACAAATCCATGAAAAACACTTAGCCAGGAAACTGTCTATATTATTGAAAGCTTTTTCTTTTTTTTTTTTTTAACGGTAACTAGTTCAAGTAACTTTTCCCATGGTAGCGAACCACATAACCACATGATTATATTGTAACTCAAAATTTCAATATCTCCACGACGTGTTGGTACTCCCATATGAGCATCTCTGCTTGTGTATTGTAAAGTACCATTATGTGCCTTCTTTTGGTCAACTTTTAATTCAGTGCTCGATGTACAACGAGAAGCTAAACCAAAGTCAAGTAAATAAACTTGATCATAGAAATGCATTTCTACAAATAACGGGCCATTTCTATGTGGTTCAATTTTTATAGCATTAGAATAATCTTTAGGAATTTTTTCAGAATATGGTGCAGCAGAGTAAACCTCTCCGAAACTGCCGACGCCGATCGACTGGCCCTTCGCTATGTCCCTGAGAATCTCTCCGGCCGGTATCGGCTCGGGCACTTTATAACTTTTCATTGACGGTGATTTTGGTACTTTCGCTGCCATCACGTCGTCGGATCGTCCGAAGAAATCAAAGATCAGCTCACTGGACGCATCAGAACCAATCGTAACAGAACCAATCGACAGATCGTGAATAACGTATGCGAGAAACAAATAAACAATTACGCATCAATATGCACGATAATGCGAATAAATGCGAGGCTTGTGTCACGAACATGTGACGACAAGCAACACAGGCAACTGCTTGTTAACTAGAGTGAGTTTTGGAACATGACCCTGAGTCGCCGAAGGAATTCAAACGCCTTAGAAACTACTTAGAAACGTGCAATTTGAATGAAATCTATCCGTTGCTTAAAACAATTTCGGTATTTATTTAGAATACGGGCCTGAACGCGAATATAGATGAATGTTCAATCGACGCGTATTTGTACGAAGTGAAAGAATCTGGCAGATAAACGCGGCGGTCTGTCTCGCAAAGCGAGATATTAATTGTCAAAATTAAGAGTGAAATTGTAATTTCTAATTCGCTTCATTACTTTTCAATGCGTTATCAGTTTACATGAGCTTATTCCCGTTATTTTTAGTAATGTCACATTTCGTTATTTTGTAAATAGAATTATTTATTCTTATCTATATAAGACCAACCTATTTCATAATCTAGAGAAATATAAATCTTACCGCACTTAAACTCCAACCATATCGTACTGACGTATTGCGCTTGATTATGTTCGTCCTCGCACCGCGACCGACGGAGGAGATGTAATCATATGACGGAGGGTTAATGATTTTGCGGGATGACGTAATTGAGCTCATTGAACGGTTAAAGCTTCTCGCGAATTAGCACGTGCTGCGAGATCGATTGCCAGTTGCCACGAGCAACGCGCGCGATAGGCAAACTATCTGAAAAAAAAAATCGCAGCAGGCAGAAGCGACGCGAGCCAAACGGGCTCTGCCCTTTTCCAACACAAATATGCTTTCCGTGTAAAAAATATCATCTCGGAAAGGACAACGGCGATGTTTCTTGCGACATACATAGGTTAAATCCTTGCTTTCTCGTATTTTATTTCGTCCCGTGTCTCTGCGCGACGTTTGACGTGGGATTCGACGAATCTATTTGCTGCAACGCGAAATGGCGAATCGTGGGCGAGACGCAGGTAGAACCTGGTTCCCTCGGAACGGACGAAACATTCGAACGGATGAAACCGCCCCGCAGCCGCTGCCTCATCTCGAAGATTAAATTCGCGACTACCGACAAGACTGCGTCGACCGTCTTCGCGGCAAAGACGTCAGGCGAGAGGCCGGGCCCGGATCGTAACTCGCGACGTCCCCGTGCATTTGCAGGTAGTGTCGGCTCATTGAATTCTATTCATCGAGCACCCGAGTTGTGCATCATTCAATTACGCGTTTTCTCAATCCTGCTCCCTATACACCGAGGGGGAGACCAGACTTTCGCAGCACCTCTCTCCATTTCCGTACAATGCATTATTTGGCACCTATTGTGCTCGATGACGCCCGTGCATTTGCCATGCCACTTATCGAAGATTATCGATAACTTGACGCGTGCTTTATAAAAATAAATAAATTAAAAGATATCGGGAAGTATTAGAAAAAATGTAAAATTAAATTTTTAACCTGTAAAGTTCAAAGATCCAAAGACAATTCAATATTTTCAACTCATTTACTTTCGCATAGCATATGCGCTGGAGATTTTGTGCCAGATATTTTGTACAATCACGTCAATATTACGATGCAATAGCAAATCGCTAATATAATTCTTTTATTCTATTTATAGGTATCACTGAATGATAGCCGATTATAAGATTCAGTCATAAGATTTATTCAAGTCGACGAAAAGAAGTGAACTATGGCTCGATTATTTTATTTACGTATCCGAAAGATACGTAACGGGAGTGCAAACTTTTATGGCTGACAGAATAATGTGAATTACGAGTAACGAACATCGTCGTTTACTCCTCGTCATCATTCACCTTTTATGAAATTAGATCGTAATAATAAAGCTTTAATATAAAATAAATCACAAATCAAGTTGATTATCAAGATTGTATATAGAGTTAATAAACCCCAAAGTGGAACAGACTCCTAGGGGGCTTCAATTTCTTCTCTCATTTGCAAATACCGATCTTTTTGGTTACAAATTATATACAATGTACTTTACAATAAACGGACGTTTCAATACTCTTACATACAAAAATCCACGGAAATATATTTAAAAGAATATCACCTGCGATTTTGTATGTCACGTCATAGTATATGATATCGAAAAAAATATTTATAGATTATAATGATAAATGATTAAATTATCCGCCCCTAATCTAAGCGCTAGGATCATTAACTGAGATAGCGGAAACCGTTGACGAAGCTGACCCTAGGCAATATTAATTCGATCTATTTGGATGCTCTCGTTATCTCGATGATAATCCTAAGGTTCGTTCGGGAGTCTCAATCTGCTGCTGGACGGACGCGGAACAGCATTAAAGAAAATAACATTGATGTTTTTATTTTACTTTCAGTTTACATTGCGATCGCAACGGTACTTGTCGAAACCGTCGCTCCTGAGATTCAACGAGACGAAGGAAACGTGCGCGTTGTCCATCGCCTGAACCTAAATCTCCAAGTCCGAGCATTCGTGCCGCTTCTCACGCTCGCGCTGACAAATTCAATATTTAAAAATGGAACAAGTAATAAAAAAATTAAAAAATAATCTTCACCAGATTCATTTCGATGTTGATCACCCACCTATCTATGTGTAAAACCTTAGGCTAAAACCGATTAGCGGCGATTTCTTTAGCAACAAGTTGCACCTCGTGTGTTTTCCCCAGGAGTTTCCTAAAATCAACAAGTGAATTCGCTTCTTGCCTGGAATTTCTATATTGCTTTCGCGTTCGACTCCACAGGTGGCAAACTGGCAACGAGAACGACTTTCCGGGAAGCCCGTCACACGAAAGAGGTTCGCTCGTTTATATTTGCCTACCTTAACAAACGCAACACTCGAAGGGTAGAATAACCGTCTCGTGTTTCTTCTTAATTGGACAATGTCAGAACGTCGATTCACAAATGTCAAAAATAGACGGCGACGCGACGCAATGACGGCTAGGGAATATATCGGCGCTATCTTTGTTTCTGGAATGCGATAAGAGCCGTTTTAATAAAGAGCCGAATGGGCGTTGACGACTCATATAGAGAATTCTTCGCGATCTTTGCATTCCTTTGTAGCCTCGAAGTAAATTCCGCGCGAATCGCGCCATTCCCAGGCGGCTATAGTCGGGGAATCTTGATTACGTTCGTTGTTCCGCTTTAGGATAAAAATTATGAAACGATTCACCTCTTATTCCTTTTTACAGCCTTTCGCGAAAGAATTTGCGCTACTCAACAATGTCAGTAAAAATAAATTATGAAAGCAAATTATTTTAGTTTTCGCATAAATTATAACTCATTTTTATAACAAAGATGACCTGTATTGACGCGGAATAAGAAAAAATGAATAGCTGCAGATAGTTTCAAATCTGTTAAAGATTGACAGGTTTGAGGAGGGGTGGGTCGCGAGGGAATGGATGATACAGAGACAATATGGGGGCGTCGCTTCGATGGAGGGAGACGAATGACCAGAGTATGTCGAAATAGGCCACGCGAAAGAGGAACTCATCGGCTGTGAGGGTGGGGAGGAATGAGAAGAGGAGGAACAACAAACGGAAACGAGAGGAACACGGGAGAAACCGACGACGAGTGCATTCGTTCATCGTCGTGTGGTTGTGTCGCAATGGCTGAGACACAAAGAATACTTGTGTATGGAAGGCATCCTCCATGCGCTAATGATAATAGTTATAGTAATAAACTGGAAGAGCGCCGAAGATTGTTATTGCGACACAATAACAAATAAATTTAGTTATTATTTTAGAAACAGAAGAGAAGAAACGCAAAGGAAATAAAAATAAATTATCATGCGTGTTGCGAAAGGGTGTCTGCGTATGTCAACGTTTTGTATGCGCATGTGTGTGCAATGAAGGGAGAGAAATGTATAGCCAGAAGGCAGGGAGTGAAAACAGGAGAGAGAAAGAGGGAGGAACAGGGAGCGAGCAAGAGAGAGAATATGAGGGAGAGCGAGAGGACGCAAAGTGCGAAGGGGTGGAAAGCGGGAAACCTAGTGACCATGCGCCCTGTCGGCGGCTGGGGGCTTCTGGATCTTTTCGAGGATCAAGAAGAGGACGTCGAAGAAGCACGGGAGACGCAGACGGTGGTGGGCAGAGAGAGCGACGGCTCCAGGCCGGCACGAGCGAGGTGAAATGCGCCCTTATCGCTCTCAATCGTCCGTGCAGTATCTATCGGGGTGTCCCGACACTCCTCGCCAGCCGGGTCGCGGCCTCGACGGCTAGCAACGATAGCGGCGATACAGGACCGGAGAACGCTCGCTCCGGCCGAACCGACCTATCTCGAGTAAGTATTGTCTTCATAAATATATTATATAAATTTAAAACGAATAAATGTAAGTACGGTGAACGACGTATAAGTGTACTCTCGCGTAGATCCACCTTGATAAATTCAGGGATCGGTACGTCGATAAAGAGACGCGACGATAATATAATTTCGCTCATCTGTTCATCTATTTATTTCTTCCCGAGCGCGAATCATCTGATCACGTAGACTTAATCGTAAGAAATACGATGGCTATTTTACGGTCCGTGCCGCGATTTATTGAGTGAAGTATTCTTACGCTCGATTCGTATAGCCGTCGGCGCTTTATCACTTAACGTAACACGCCAGCAAGCGCGAAAAGAGTTACTGTGTTCTCGCTCCTTAAATAGACTTCATGGATATTGGGAGGGATAAAGATTTTTTCAAAGAATAAAACTAAAACGATTTTATCTATCGTCTTGCAACGCTAGAAATGGAAGCTAATTTTGTTTTATCAGGAAATTAATGAATTAATGTTCGTATTATCTCGTTTATTGCATAATGCGGTCTAATTATTTGAAACGGTAGGAAGCGGGGATTTAATTGACTATATAAACGAGTTATCACGCTATTAAATGTTTAATTAATAATTCATATTGCGGTATTACACGTTTAAGTAATGTGCTTGGTAAGCACTGTACTTCACCGAATTACATTAATTAATATGAATTATTAATTATAATAGATTATCTGTGTGTGCATGATGATATTGTTCTTCGATAATAAGCTGCCGTAACAAGTTGTCAGTAATATTTAATATTTTAAATTTATCCGTGCATATGATCAATGACATTCCTACCTTACAAGATAAAAAAACGAAATTTAACATTTTACCAAACCTTTTCAACCTTTTCAACCTCACCCTTATCGTTTCAAAAAAGCAAAACATTGGAGCATTTATTCGTACAATATTCAAACAATATAGAAATTAAGCAATATTATTAGCATAAAGTGTCATTAAATAAGAATGTTATGTTCCGTTTAATTAATATCAACATTAATTAATGTTATCACGAATTGCGTAATCGACATTTTAAAATTTCCAATTTTAAGAAAGATAAGAAAACTAATTAATTGTACCCTTGTACGTAATCGATGTGACAGATGTCAGTATCACACTGTCGGGTCATCTATAACCACTACATCAACGTATTAAGCATATCCGCGGTATTATTCGCCTGCCAGATACGTTTACGGAATCTTTAGACTCGTTGACGAGGTGACCGGGAGACACTTCTGGTATCCCTTAGTCACATAACACCGGATTTCCCGATCGTGATCCGCGGCTATAGAACAAACGCCCTCATTTCCACGTGTCATCCGCAGTCTCTGGCACCGATCTTTCTCGGTGAGTTCGCGTCAAAAGCGCGGTCGGATCGAGAGGGTCGGCGCAAAAGATGGAATTGCAGAAGACAGAAGTCCTCGCGTGACTTCAGAAAACCCGGATCTGTTTCCGGAGAATGCTCTTTCTCTCGACGTCATCACTTCAGAATATCTTCTCAAGGCGCGTCCTGTCTCGGAGCACAAAATTAAACATCAAATCTCGTATGACTAAAAAATAGTCACGTTTTGCGAACTTATATTGTGGATTCTGCGATTGCTTAATGACGATTTTAAAAAGACGATGAAAGATCAGGACAGTATCAATAATTGAACATCGTAAATGTGAGACAAGAAGACGATGATACTATCGTCTCCCTTCGTCTCTCGTTGTCGCCCGGCTTCTGACACAGAAGCAAGCTAGTGAGAGGGTTGGAACTTCAACCTCGTAAGGTTAATAGAGTGATCGGTAACAAGGTTATAAAGCAATCTGCATAACCCTGTCCAGTACTTTACCCGACCTACGGGTTTCACGTTACTGCGAGCGGTGTCGTAATTACCGTCTCTAATGCGATTACCGGATCGACAAGACCGGCAACCGAGGGACTGTGAGATCTTTTTCCGGTTTTTAATTACCTCGTTTTCTTCTTCATAATTACTTCTCTCTCCTAAGTCTCGGTAAAATCTTTAGTAAGATATGAGATATGAGAAAAGATTAACGTTTTTTTATTTTTTGGCCAAGGGTCGAATTTTTAAAGTTAGAAAAAAATGATTTATTATTTAGTTGCATTTTATTCAATTTAAATCCATAGCGATTAAACTAAAAAGGAATAAAAGAAATTAAAAATACCGTGATAAATATTATTCGTTTCCTCTTTGTCAGCAATATTAGAATTTAAAGAAACTATGTACAGATGTTATATGTTAGTATCCCTGAAGAATTTAAATTTTTTCTCATTAAGTGGTTTCGTTATTTCGCTAAAATCTCGAAGCTAACTCAAAACAATGTCCAACAAAATCAAAAGCCCTAAAAATATATCTTTTATTAATTTAATATTTTGACACATTCATCTCTATTTGCACGTGTAAATTACAAGCATAAATGATAATTTCAAAATTCTATTGAAGTAAGTGTATTGAGTGACCAACACCATAAAGGAAAAAAAGGAATTTACAATAAAATTATTCTATGCAAAATTTCTTTTCCGAAAAAATTATATATGAAAATTGGTAGATATATATTTTAGCTAATTATTTGCACTATTTTTTAGAATTAGCACCTATGCAAAAATTTAATGTAGAATGTATCGTGCCTTATTCGCGATTCTAACCGGCAAAAACGTGTTAGGAAAGAATCGATAGGATAGCGGTAAATTCATTTACGCACGATCGAAGACGTAATTTTATTTCCGGGGCTCCGTCTCTGACCTCGTCTCGTCTGAAGTCTCGTTTCACGGCTATCCGAGTTTGATTTACATCCGATCCCTTCCTCGTAGTCGCATTTCGATACGCGGCGGAAGAAACGTAACGCATTGCCTGGACTCGAATCGCCTCCTAATTTTGTGAGCAACCAGGCGCGAGCTAAATTGAAATTTATCTATGAAGCGATCCGAGGCCTCGGCAGTGCCGTCGCAAACGAGCTTATACAAAATGTGCCTTTTTTCGTACGTGCGTTACATCCCTTTAATTTTCGACTCCCGGAAAATTGTATTGCTGCTTAATAATTCTGAAGATACTTTTCATTTTCTTTTGATTTGATACCTTAACGCGGATATTATTTCGTAAGAGATAATGCTGCATTAGTATTACGGTGCGACGATATATTCCTTGCAAAAGTGGATTGGTATCGACATTTGATTTTGCTACACGATTTCAATAAACTGTTGAAATACGTCGAACAATCTATTTCAATCGGCTATACTCAGCACTTCGATTGTTTCTTTATAAAGAAAGCTTCCTTGAGAAATCCTAGCTAGTGGAAGCACACAGGAAGCGTGCCTAGTATATAAGAGTGTGTTTCACTCAAAGAGTGAACACATTTTTATAGATCGTATATGCTACCATAAATAAAGTTGCAAACGATAAATGGGATTTCCTTATTAAGCTGATTAAATTCAATTTTCTTCTCCCACTTTATTATTCTATTCATATATCACTTTGCTAGCGATAAATTTACGTTTTATAATAAAAATGTATTTATAAAAATGTATTTATACTAAATTAACAACTAATCTACATCGTATTAAAATTTATAAAGGCTCCTGCTGGCTCGATTGCCAAGTCCGTATTGACAGTACATACACTGGCAAAATTGTGAACTATATGGCCCGGTTGCACCAGCCACGTCACAATATAACTTTAACCTTAGCTTAACTCACTCTTCATCTCTTTCTAACTGTCGCTCTTAAACCCTTAAGCATCGTCTACAATACACAGAGTAAGCGTAAAGTAAGAAGTAACAGTATAGGCATAAGAGGGCTATTTTCGGTTTAAGAGAGCTGGCGTAAGGGTGTAAGCGAAATAAATTAATTTTATTTCTTACTCCTACTCTTATTCTTACACTTACGCTCGGCCAATCAAAACCCAACAGGCTATACGCTTAATCCTGCCTATTCTTACTCCTTACTCCAGACTTACTCCACGTATTGTAGACCGGTCTTTAGGCCCTTAGGCCTAAAAGGCGTGAAAAATGACGTTAAAAATCTAAATTATTCTTACAACGTAAGTTATTTTTCGTTTAGTGCAGTGTTTTTATATTTATAATATTTGTCGTACTGAGACTAAAACATCTGCTGACGGCGATCCATGATTTTTGCTCGGTCATTGCGGCGCGCAAGAGCTTTGGCCCGCAAATCCTGACGAGAACGTTGGTGCCCATCGTTGCAGAATTTTGTCTTGTATAAATTCGCGAAAGAAATTCTCGGTCTTTTGCGCGTTTCGACAGAAGAGGCAGGAGAGAAATAAAGACAAGAGAGGGAACGAAAATAGAGCAACACCGAATAGAGCAAGACGTGTTCGCTCTTTGACTTTACGCGAGCAAGTAAAAAAATTTCAAACAGAGATGATCTATCGCTCTTATTAGTATTGATCGATACTAGTAGAGTGCGTAAATGCAATACACAAGAGTACTGTATGTATCTTGTAATTCCATTGCTTTAAAGCTAATATAATTTTAAGGGAACATATATGTATTAACTGACGAAATAATTTTGTCATCTCGCAATATTACTCATTCACGCAGGCATTTATATTATAAATCATACGAAAAATTTTGCACATGTTACCATACCATTGACCAAGCCTGAAATAATTAACTGTAACAGTAAGGTGATTGCAATTAAATCAATTTTTTAATAAATTACGAGTTTAGCGGAAACTTGGTTTGGAGAGCCAAAGTGTGTTTTTGTACATTCGTATACCGGCGCTTGCCGGTTACATTATTACATCAGCGCACTCACTTTCACCTATTGAGGAATTGCGCGCTTTACGAAAAGTACTTATTTCTAACAAAAACATTATTATTTTAATGTACGTCAAGAATTTTCATGATGCGGGTGCATCGATATCGCCCCGGGAAATTGCATCGTCCCTTTGTATTTGACGATTTGCAACGACATATTGTCGACCAACGGATTTTGCAATGCTGACCTTACGGAAATGACAGCGTGGCTGGACTTTTATTGTTTGACGATGGTATAACTGCATGTTATTAATTTTATTTCTGCGTCACTGAAGAAGATCCAAACGAAGGACCAAAACATTTGTAAAAGAAAGCAAACAACAAGTAGAAAATTATATACCTTTACACGAAAATTCCTCCATCACTAAACTAACTGAACCACCATATTGTTATAAATGCCCCTATTGTGGCCAATGTTATCCATCTACTCTTCAAATTCGGAGCTTAAGAGGTCACTTGGCAAACATACGTGTAAAAAAAGTATTTCATTTATGTAAAAAATAGATACTAAGAATCGACGAATGCTAAATGTATAATGTATGAGAAACATGACATTTTTCTCACTTCAGTCATCAATTCAAGATGGCTGCAATGAGTGAACAGGAGCCTTAATTAAAATTGCTCAATATCAATAAATTATTGTCAATAAAATAATGCAACAATATATATAAAATTTGAGTGTACGAATCATGCTTTAATTTCTACGAAATATCTGCTATATTTGAATTTACGATTTGTTGGATAATTGTCTTATTACTAATTGTTTTATCACTAATTATCTTATTACTAGTTTTCTTATTACTTCAGTAAAATCCACTCTTAAAAAAGCCATGTAAGAAATTTAATACAATAAAAAGCAGCAATGCACAATGCGAATTGTCTGGAAAAAAGCAATAATGCTATCACGGATTAAAATAAATTAACTAAGCTGCAATTATACATTTAATCCTTAAATCGATATGCAACTCTGTATAATAATTATACAGAGTGTTCCAAAAATTTCTCCTAATTGCAAATTTTTAAAATAATTTTAAATATTTCTTTTAAGATTAAAAACTTAGATATCATCTTTTACTATACAACCGTTTAATATTTCATTTTTATAGTTTTCATGATAAAATTTAATTCGATTTTAAATAAAAATATACATTAAAGTGTATCCTTAAAGTAATCTTAAAATTAAACTGTTGTTATCCACTGGTATGTTTGAAATTTAATTTTATAATCAGTAAAAAAGAATATATTTATTGATAAATTAAGAGTAACTCTTCGTTCCGTTTATAATTTGTAGAAAGGAGCGTGTAATTCTCTTTTTAGAACATCTTGTATAAAGTTTTAATCTCTCCTTACCGAACCTCTCATCTTATGAAGACTACTTCACATCTCGTCTTTAATTAACAGGTGATGCCATTATTACAATCTGACGGACAATCCGCCGCGAGACAGCTGCCGAGATGTGCGTGGGGTATCATTGTTAAATCGTGCGTAACATGCGACGTACTCTGCCTAATGTGTCGGGAAAAAATTCAGTTCATCGCGATAATGACGATGTAAGTAGATCATGATCTGAGATATTGATATTAACGAGCGACACTCATTATTAACGCGCCAGTGACGAAAAAGTATCCCCGAAGCGTCATCGCAAAACCGTCCGTCGTGCTCCACGGGGATGGATCTGCGTTAATGTACTCGAGTTAACTTCGTGTATGAAGTTCGAGATATTCGGGGTATCGGAGACCACGTAGTGCGACGATCGGACCGACGGCAACGGCGGAACTTCATAATATACAGTGATTTTATACGGAGGTAACGTGATTTCGCGACGAGACATAATTCGCTTATCATGCAATATCGTGCGACAAAGGGAGAAGCCAGCACCGTCTTCGGCGTAATTGCTCCGGATTGCGATAAAGCGTTAATGAGTCGATAGATAAAAACCGCCCAGTTCAGCATTTGGAATCATGTGAGATTAGTTTGAGTATTCATCTGCAACGTGAACGAGCACACTATCATTCTTCCTTGAGTGGCACATTTATTTAATAAAGCGCCAAAGAACAATAGATTGTCTTTATGAGTGCTACCGTAATCTGCTCTGACGAAGTACTTCCGTTTAATGTGATATGTAAAAAGATCGTCGGGTATAGGCCTTACACCGATTATCTTGATGGCTGGTGGATGTATATATGTTTTATTCGTAGCTCCTTTTGTGTGAAACGCAGCTTCATACCACCGATTGACTCCTTAGTTTCCAAGTTAACTTCCTCTGGTATCACAAAAGGTAAATCAGGTTCCTCACTGTCACTGTCCTTTTTGTAAGCCTCTTCACCTTTGAAATACGTCAATCTCGATAAAACTTGATTAGTCGCTTTGCTCAGCGATTTCGTTTGCAAGCATCTACGTTTTCTGCTCAAAGTACGCACGACCAAATCAATCTCCAGGCCATCACACACCTGAAAGCTTAATCGCGCAATATTTTTGGACGGCGCTTTAATCTGCTGCACCAGATCAACCAGTGATGTCATTCTGTGAACATCTATGTCCGTCTTCCTTGACAGCATCTCTAAATCTTTATAAAACTGATCGTGCACCCAATTGTTTCCCAAACCAATCACGTACAATTTAATGTCCGAGTCTTTCAAGGATGCTGCCTTCGATCTGATGCGATGTTTTTCGTCGTCCGCGAGTTTAGGGGTGTGACAAGTAATCAGAACTATTCTGCGTTTGGTAAGAACTGTCTTTATCTTTAAGAAGATATCCATGGCGTATGTCAACGCGTCGTGAAGCAAGTACGCATCCTCGGATTTCATGCTCTGGTAACCCTTCATGCCGCTTTTAATTAGTTTTCTGACCAGTTGTAAATCGTCCAGAGTAACAACTCTGAGTTCGTGTAAACTCTGAATGTTCTTCCATGTTGAGTTCGCGTCGCTTCCTTCGGTACCAAATAATACCACACCCATCCAATCCTGCATACTCCATGCTAGCTTCTGCCGAAGAATTTGCTTGTACAACTTGAAAAACTTTTGGATATGACTGAGCTTGGTCTCTGGTTCTATCTCAAACATCTTCTGTGTAGCATCGACGAGAAACAATGTGGCTTCTATTACTCCGTACCATTGACTCACTTGTAAATCGTCTTCCCCATCCGTATTGTAATCTTGTACGAGTGCTATTTCTCTAAAGGGATTGAAACGTCGATGTCACAAAGACTAAAATTCTGCGAATCTCTGACAAATCTACATGAATCTACGACGTTTTTATCTTTATATTTGTCGATGGAAAAAAAACCACATTATGTGATAAATATTACTGAAAACAATATGGTTTTTATGTAACAAGTTATTTGGTGATATGTACCATAAAAATTGGTAATAATCACTAACCCTTGGAAAAAATACTAAGCCTTGCCATAATTATTTGTTAATATTTACCAACTTATTTGATTAAATTCATTTAACATTGAGTTGAAACTATTTCACTAAAGTAGTTATACAGTAAGGTTTGATAATTGTTACAAAATTTTTTTCCAGTGTAGATATAGTATTAGATAAATAGTCTTAGTTAATACAGATCTATGATTATCGATACTACGAAATATCCGTCTTTTTAACGTTATTGGCCAAATTATAAGCAATATTAAGGAAAATCTCAAGAGTAGTTTTCCATTGGAAGAAATCTTGAATGGGACGGAAATAGTCTGAATGCCGGAAAAGGCGCATCTACCTTAATAGAAGATAAAATCGTCTTCGCTGAAAACTGCCAATTGCGAAAAGTGGTCAAAATTTGCGATTTACTCCTTCGCAATTTCCTTTCGATTTGCGCGAATCGTATTTTGTCCACTTATCTTCAGGGTTAGTTTTGAGATGCTTGCGATGAATTCAATTTTATCATTTTAGAGATTTTGAGCACACGAGTAATGTTCGTTTATTTGTTATTACTATTTAATTTTGACTTACTCGCTAAACACGGAAAAAAAGGATTTGCTACCATACGGACAACTAACATTTTTTGCTGCAAGAGCTAATTAATTTTGCAATAATAGTAAAACCTTTTGCTGCAATAGCAATGTTAAGCAAAACTTTTTGCTCCCATATTTAACAAATAGACTTGCTGTTGCAACAAAACTATTTTTTTCCGTGAATGAATCACTATGGTGATTGTAAAATTTGATTGTACGTTTTTTTAACGTTCAACATATTTATTTTAATATAGGTACGTAGTACAGAAGTGATTATTAACAATAAACACTTTAGATCATAATTTATTAACTAAAAATCTTTTTATATATATTAATTTTATTGGTGAAAGAAGAAAGTTATACATATAAAAAGATTATGATTTATTATTTTATTCTTATACGAAGATTTTTAATAAGATATAGAAAAATAAGAGAATATTCTCCTAGGATAAGAAAAGAAGATGATACAGATAAATCTAATTTCACCGAGTAGTAGCTAGTGCTAGATTTGTATCAAGTTAAGTACTTATGAGGATACACATATGCAAAGTTAATTTAAAAAATAAATAAAGATTTAAGATAAAAAAGTTATACGTCTAATAATTTTAGAAGATACTTTCCGTTCAGAGAAGTTTGATTGAGTGCTAAAATCAGTGGCATTATGTAATTTAGTAGTTAGATATTATAATATTAAGTTAGTAGATAGTTATAGTATTAAGAAGATAGATTTTATAAAAAAAAACTATATGCGAGGAAAAGAGAGAGCAATATAAAAAATGCGTTTACTTGTTTTTTAAACAAATGACATTTTATTCAAATGTTGCCGAGATGTGTAAGTTCTTTTAAAGATTTTTGTTTTGTTCGTCCGCAATTACTTTCAGCGTCAACCTTTTTTTCCGTTTTTAACATGTGACATTCGCACGATTGTATCAAGTACAACGGTCCTAATTGTCGAAGTTTTCTATAGAAAGCTTCCGTTTCGTCTCGTTGAAACTCGCTATCGACTCGACGTTCGTTTAGCGCAATACAATTAACCGCATTAATTACAGGCTTTTAATAGTACCTCCCCCGTTCTACGTTCCGCGCGCGCGATGCCCGCTTCTCTTTTATTCGTAATAACTCGGTTACCCCACGCTTTTAGTCCACCTAATTTTCACGCTCGCCCTCTGAAAAGGCCGCGGCATCAAAGGCTATTGCGACTTTCAACTCTGTCTCGCGCGCGCGTTCACGGTACTTTACCATATTTTTATTAAGAAACGTCGCGTAAGAATTTTGCTGTAAAGCGAATCGAAACGCAATTCTGATGCATTATATCTCCATCAGACACTAGTCTCTCTAGCCTTTGATTTAACTTAAGTATGATTCAAACGAGAGAATTCTTTCGATCCGGCACTCTCTTGATAAAATCGTATCTCTCTCTTTTTCTCCCACGAAGTGGAAAGAATTATCGAATAATAAGACCGATGAGCGTGTTCCTGCGTCTGATTTTTACGGAGTCCCGTACGACACGGTTGGTATTGCGAGATAAGAGTCGCTTGAGGGCCGAAGAGGCAGAAGCCACGGGGATCTGTACGCACGCATACGCAAAGGGCGGGTTATACATCTACGCCGCTGACGAAGTCGAAGATTGATAGCGCGGGTGAGGGGGAAGGGGAGAAGAAGGGAGTGGGGATGAGAAGGGAAAAAAGAGGTGGAGAAGGATAGGCGGATGGAGAATTGGTATGAAGGGAAAAGGAGCGTGAGAGAGTCGGGGAAGCAATCAGCATTTTCCTGAAAGCCAACTCCCCGGGGTCCGCGCGCATTATTCTTGGGAAAGACCGCTTCCCACCCGTGCCACTTATAAGCTCCGCTACCTTCCGCCATGACTGACTCCCTTCTGATTCCGCCGTCCGACCCCCTGTCTCCCCTATTCACCATCTTCGCCCTCTCCTCGTTCTCTTATCTTCTTGGTAATTACGACAAAGAATGACCGCAAGACGCGCTTCTGTTTGTACTGGGCTTTCGTACCGGCGCGCGATGGGATGTTGAACGTTCCGCGTCTCCGTAACCTGCTGGCTATTCCCATCGGAAACATCCCCCGATCGATCTAACGTCGTATGCCTCCCCATTCCTGCGGAGATTCTCTTTTTTTTTCTCCGTGACCGCCCGCCGATTTGTCGCCCGTCTTGTTCCCGCCGCGAGTCGCGCGATAGATGTGCTTACTCTTCTGAAACGCGACGGCATATAAAAAAAAACCGTTTTAATCTCTTTTTGTACCAGCTGCAGTTGTCATTCCTCCTGTTGAATATTTACTGGCGGCGAGGAAAACTTCTCTATTCTCATTTTGTTCGCGGAGAAAAGTGTGTATCAAAATTGATGTTGCGCATCTATTTTTATGTATCTAACACGACAACGTAATGTATGTATGCTTTATTTCTACCTTCTCTTGTAATGACACAAAATACTCGTAATGTATTATCTAATAAGCTCGACGTAATCATGCGTTATTGTTAGCGCGAGATGCGAATTTCGAATGAAGCGTTTACGCAAAGCCGACAGTATATAGGTGCCGAGATTCTGAAGAGGCGGTTGACAGGCGGTACGAGTCGTTGAAAGGGTATGACGTGGGTGATCGTTTTGCGATTGACAGCACCTCTCGGCAGCGGCGAGGTTGATGAAGTGGTTTTGCGGGGATCTGCCGACTCATCGACGCTCGTTATGTCGACTCGCGTGCGGAGTGCGCGCCCTGGCGTGAGTGTCGTACGCGATACGGCAGATTACGCTATCGTACCGCATACACGAGATCAACTGACCAAAAGTTTTCGTCGTTTGAGCTAATAGAAAAGTCGTGTCCGCCGTCAGCGCGCGGGATTTATTGTAAAACGTGACCACTCTGCGTAGCCGGCCGTTTCCGCGTGCGAATCGCACGCGCGCGCGCGGTCGCCGGAATTTTTCACATATAATAAAGAAAACAGAAAATTCCGTCGTTTCGCAGTAACACGCTCCGAAATAGAACTTACTTTCGCGCGAATGGTGAAAACCGACGGAGAAATCGTCACGGAATTTTGATGCGCGAAGCAGCAGTAAAAATTGTTGAACAATTCTTGCGTGTCGCCGCATTTTCTTAATAATTATTATTATATCCGCTCATAATTACCGATGTTAAATTGATCCTTGCGGATACAATGGCAGAGTTATAGGCAACAACGAGGGTTGGAAGGGAAGCAGTCCTTTAAGTTTCTCTTCGCTGTTCCGCAGACGAAGTTGCGTTCTACGTAGGGTTAGTTCCTACTTTAAGAACCAATTAGTTCTGGTTGCTATATCTTGCTGTACTGAATGTACCGCTTTTGCCTCTCGACTCGATTATTCACAGATTCTTTGTGCAATCGACCTCCTTTGAGTTAATATGAGGCTATCGTTTGCAATATTCCTTTAACTTTTTATTTGCTATTATTTCTATCATTCAATATTGATTAATAACATTCATATATGCAAGAGAGGAAAATTAATTTTAACATTGATATATTTACATCTCTGTTAAAAATATTATTTTATGAACAATTTTTGAATATGTAACGTACTTCCAAAATTAATGGGCGAAGTAATAGTGTAATAATTTTCGATAAAATTTCTGTGAGAGAAGAGAGTAAACTAACCAATTAATTACAAATAAGAAAATTCACGGAAATCGATCGACGAAAGGCTTGGAAAGAAGAGAACGAAGATGCGAATAGAGGGATGCAGATAGCTTAAAGGGCAAACTGTTGCTTTAGGTCTCAACAAGTAGGTCAACGACCGAACCATTGGATGGAGATTTGGGTATCTTTAATGTTGTCCGTGGCTATGTGCGCGCGAGGTACACATATTCTCGCATTCAGTCAACCACTCGTTTTTCTCTTCGTATAAACGCGCTTTTCTCTCTGAAAAAATTCTTCGACATCTAGAACTGCGTAGCACGCGTCGCTCCCGTCGCTTCGCAGTCTTAATTAGCAACAATCGAATATTATCGGTAATATAAAATTTTATTTTTAATACTTAACCCTCAGGTACTCGCGTTAACAGTTTTTCGTACGCTACGCGCACATTTACACGTAGACGATCACGATAATCCTGTTGACACACTCTCTTTGCATTAATTAGTGTTCGCAGTGTCCAATAGACTACAATGTCCTCTTTTCGAATCTGCGCGAGAAAATCGACAAGTGTAGTTGGTTTAACGAGAACCTGATGGAAAAGTTTTCGAAGGTAAACGCGGTAAAGTGTCAACGCAATACGGGACTCGATTGTCCATCTTCGTGAAAGGCCGTTCGATCGGTCGGGATCCATTGATTTCTCGTAATTTCTATTTACCCACTTTGATCCCTGGCAAGAAAAAAATACGACGAAAACTACGTGTTGCGAAACGTGAAATTTTATCTCGCGTCGTTTTTAATTAATCTCTCACTGTCTGTTTTGTCAATGTTGTAGAACATCAGAGGAAGGATAAAATTTAAGAATGGGAGGTGGAGACTGGAGTGGTTGGTTGCAACGATGCCGGCAATCCCGGAGGCTCGTTCTTGTCATCGTCGCCATCGCACTGCTGCTGGATAACATGCTGCTGACGACCGTAGGTGAGTGGCCTTTTTTTTTGTCACAGTCTATAAATATTTCTACTTATTATATCGTACGTTAGTATTAATTAATTCTGACTTCATATTAAAACAATTTTAACATATTATTAATCATTGCTTAATTTATAATTGTCAATTTTTTTTTACTCAGCCAGATATTTGTGCAATATTTTGCATCGATTAACTGCTTTTGGCAACTGTATTAAACTCTTATTAATTTATTTTAAAATATCATGAAAATTAAATTTAAGCTGATCTGGTTCCTTCTGGCAGTCTCCTTTTTCAGATTTTAGAGTTGCCTCTTTAAGCCATAACTTTAAGTTCCAGTAGGTCAAGTATTCAGAATCATTAACTTCATTGCTCTTTCTCAACCGTGGTCTTTTACGTGGTTCGTTATAAGATTAGCGGACTTCAAAAAAAATTAAATCATAATATTCTACTGGAAAGATATCTATTCTACTCCAAATATTTTACTGCATAAAATATAACAAAAGAAAGATACTCTATTGGATATTATTATGATTAATATCGTAAATAAATGTTAAGACAAAAAATATGTTAAGACAAAGTATAAGTAAAAACAAAATTGTAGAAGTTTTATTAATTAGAGACTAATTTAATGCTTAATCTCTTCAGGGACACGTATACATAAGCAACATTTATTTTTTTATTTTTTAATTCTAATATTGCTGACAAAAAACAAGCAATATTCATCGTAATATTTTTAATCTTTTTATCTTCTTCAATTGACGTAGATTTAAATCAAATAAAATTTTAAATCAAAATTTAAATCATTTTCTTCTAACTTTAAAAGTTTGTCTCTGATTAATATATTATTGCACGGTTATTACTGTTTTCCTAATTTTTAATACCCTTACCAATCCCTCTTTAAATTCTATCGGCGGCCACCGCTTTTCTCGGTCCGCAAACTCATGTTTAATTCAAAAAACGTTCGTTTATCGCACTGGACCGGAATGTCGAAAGAACGTATGGACTTTTGTGTATCGCGCCGCCAATCCGGATAAGTGGTCATGCATTTATGCAGCGCGATCCCGTAAGAAATACACGACCTACGAATGTCGTCACACTTGTCGAACAAATCACGGAATCCACTTTCAATCGTTGTAAAAAATTGTTCTTTATTAATTATGTGTCTATGCGCATATGTGTCTATGTGCCTATGCTTCATCATTAATTATGTGTTTATGCTATATATTGTAATTACAGTAACGAATGAAATTCAGTTTTTATTCATACTTCTGAATCCTATTTTAATAAATTTACTTTTAAAAATATTTGCTTATAAATAAATTTTCGATAGATACTTTTAAAATCATTAAAATTTAGGTTGTTATAATAAATCCTGAGAAACTATTCGAGACGAGAACGTTGTAACAAAAAAAAAACGAAAAAAAAAGATGCTTGGAGGTGCTGGGATTTGAACCCAGGACTTTCAGCATGCGAAGCAGACACTCTACCACTGAGTTACACCCCCGATTGATAAGACAGTTTTTAAATGTGTTCTAGACTGTAAACTGGTCTGCCTTTATTCCCTTTTTCTATAAACTTGATATCGCACAAGATGGAGAGACTAGTGTTTTTATTCGTCGTTTAATTTTAATAAATCCTCAAATATTGCGAATTAATCATATATTATCAAGTATACAGGGTGTCACCTAATTCGCGCCCACTATTTACACAGTAATATTCCTTATCAAAAAATGAGTCAAAAAATCAATTTTTTTCTATAATGTTTAGTAAAGCAGTAATTATTTAGTAAAGTCAATCCACTCGGTGCCGTCCTTTAGCCGGCCGTACGTCAGTGAGCCTGATGGTAGTATGAGTGAGCGCACACTACCAGGTGCGCGGCTCACTGACATACGCCCAGCTAAAAGACAGTGCTGGTTGGATTGACTTTACTCAATAATTAAAATTTTACATGTATATATTACTATAGATTTCATAGCTTATCGATTTTCCAGATGTTCCCTATTTTTCATTTTGCATAAATATTTTAAAAACATTGCCTTATATGAATTCTTGCAGTTCCAATAATACCGGAATTTCTCTACGATATCAAACATCCTAACGCAACATTAAGCGAGCACCTGGAAGGAAGTGCATCTCATCAAACTACGGTCGTCACCACCACGTCGCCAACGGCAACAACAACGCCAAAATGCACTTGTGCTCCAAACATATCAGTTGCATCTCCATTGGAATTTTTACATGTTACGACTCCTTCTATGAATCTATCAGGTAAATCGTGCTTTGTCGTATTATTTCTTATTGCGGATAAATAACAAAATAATGCTCCGATAAACATTGCAAAGCCTATTAACCAGTTCACTGGTGAACCCGAAATAAACGTTTTGTGCCAAAACTGATGAGCGAATAATTTTGTATTTTACATGGAAACTAGATGAGTACGTGAACAGCGTCAAAAGTAGTGACAACTTCCAGTAACAACTAATGATGTCTTTTTCATATGATTTGATAGACGACAATAACTACTTATACCACAATATGTGGTCAAACAAACTAGCCCATATGAGGAGTGTATGAAGTTCGCACCCCTACTTTAAAATTTTTTAGTTCTGATTAGAGTTCTAGCTTCTTTCGAAGAGCATAAGAGTATTTTTATGTTTATAAAAAGAGTTCCGGCGATTAACACTTTGAAAAAGGCAATTGATAATTTAGACAACTTAGCGCCGACTTCAAAAAATGAAAGCAATTCTTAAAAGTATTATTCATTTTGCACCGATTTCAAAAAATTGAAAAAAATTCTTAAAAGTATTATTTTATACTTTTTAAAGTTTTTTTCAAATTTTTTTTTAATTTCTAATAATACGAATAATTATTATCGCATATTTCCTTACTGTGCCGTATTACTTATATTTTACGTTTCCGTATATTTTATATACTAAAACTTTCCTGGAAAATTGCTCTATAGGACAGTGAAAACCGCATTTAAATCCGTCCAGTAGTTTTAGAGAAAATCGTGGACATACATACACGCCGAATATAGAACCTCCTTTTTTTTAAGTCGGTTAAAAAATGGAATGCTAACTTCACACCCAACTTTAAGACCGAACAGTTCTGAGTAACTTATTTGATTCCTTTTGAAAAATTCTAAAGTTCCTGATAAATAAAAAATTGCAAAACCTTAAAATAGTTTTAAAAAATCATCATCAAAACGCAAATAATATTCACGGGAATAAAAACTTGACAGATGGTTCGTCCTGGCCATCTTTGGAGTTGTACAGCTTGAATATAACATAAGCCATAACATAAGAAGAAGAAGGAATATAAACTTTAAAGAAAACTTATTGAACATATTAGACATAGTCTAAAAAAAAAGCCGTTCGAAATCGGCGTTATATATAAACTGTAGGTGTCATTTTGACACCATCAGTTTATACAGACCTTATGCAGACCTTCGAAGTCGAATATCTTCTTAAAACTCCCATCAAAACGCCTGCAACTCTACCACTAACTAATGGCAATGCGGCCACTAGTTAACAAGATATTCGAAGATGCAACGGAATGAAATTCGACTAAGCCCCGTTTCACACGTATTTGACACTGGACTACTGACGCCGGGTATCTGATCGCGAAGTGTATGAATTAATATGAAAGCATTTACAGGTTTGTCCGATAGACGGTTGTAAAAACAAAGAAGATCGATCGGATACCCGGCATCGGTAGTCCGGTGCCGGATGCCTACGTGTGAAACGAGTCTAAATCTTTCTGTCCGTAAACGGTACGGGCACGGCACGGTTATGTCTAAATCGATCTTAAATCGGAGATATATTCACGGAGGGTTCGTTATACAAATAATATTGATATAAATCTCGCAGCATCGATATATTCGCGTATAATCGACTAAAGATGCAACGATAAAATTATCGTAAACAATATCAACAAGTAAAACGCATAATTTAATGCATTAAGTACAGACATTCATGGCGTGTTAAAAAGTTGAAGAAAGTTACGTGCAACGTGCGTAACTTTCTTTCATTTAAAAAAGAAATGTATAATTTTATGAAATAATAAAAAGGTCTTTTTCTATGCGGCTAATTCACTGCAAATCCAAGTGTTATTTTAACTAAAGCTCTTCTTACACATTTCTTGTCATTTTGAATAATGAAACTTAACACGGTTCAACATATTAATATGATTAAACGTGTTGATTTAACACGCAACAAAACATGTAAAACGAGCTTCAGTCAAATGTGTCATTTTTAAACGTATATGCGTGTAGAAATAACACACTTGGATTTACAGTGTCTGATAAAACGGCTTGCAATTACAATTAATTACAAAATATTCTATACAAACAATCATTAGTCTATATACTCAATATAAATCAAAAATGGTATAGTTACTGTCCCTACGCATTAAATATCAAAAGATAAAATTTAACTAATACCTTGAGTTAAATAACATTTTGTTCTTTTTAATTACCATGTGTCGAAATTTATTATTTTAACACAAATAATGTTATTTTAACTCCATTGAATAGTCAAATTAATAATTAAATTAACATTGTTTTAGTTAAATTAACCCTTTAGGGGCCACACATCGATCCCGTTTTTGTTTTGTTTGTTTTTTTCCTTTTTTGTTTTTCTTCTTTTTTTTTTTTTTTTTTTTTTTTTTTGTTTCTGTTTTTTTGTTTTTTTTTCGGGTTTTTTTTGTTTTTTTAAATATTTTTTTATGTACATAATTATGTACACATGCCCCTAAAGAATTAATGACATATTGAGTGGCAGAGATGGTCTTATTTCGCGTGGCCCTAATACCAGAAACGAGTTAACGCCGGCGAAACTGGAAACGATCAGTTAGATTACGTGATCGGGGGCATTGTTGGCCGTGTACCAAACCCGCGGCCGACCGATCGGTCGCTCGCCGATCCGCGTTAAGTACGCAATCGCGTATACACGTACTCATTCTCTTGAACCTACTACCAGTTATAACGCTGGCCACGGCGGCCTCGCTCCCGTCCGCGTTGCAAACAGCGGCAAGACTACTACCTTTTGTAAATTGTGGCAGAAAGGAACGCAAAAAAAGTGGCGAATTCGTGTTAGAATCCGAAAATTCAAGTGACCTGAAAACTACGGTGGTGCGAGCACTGTCGTATTGTATCGAAGGAGTCAAGCTGTCTTAAGCCATTGATTCTCTGCACGAGTCTCTTTGAGCCTAAAGTCAGAGTCAGTTACTGGTCTAATGATGCGAATATATAGCCTCTCCCAGTCAAGTCATGCGCCCACCTCCCAGTGGTCTCGCTGGACCGCTGCAATGGGGCTGTTCCGATTCAGTACGGCTCGGTCGCAAGATCTGATGTCGGCTGGCCAGCGCGTTCTGCAGTAACCAAGTGGCATCAATGGCGATCTGACTGCGCCTCTAAGAGCCTGTAGTGATACGGGCCCAAGTACCGCTGGTGAGTTGTGGAGCCAAGAAAGGGCACGGTTATCTGGAAAGCTCTCGGCTGTCAATCGGTTTGCTCCCCAACACGCAGTAAATATAAAGAAGTTAAGAATAAATCGTCACGCCCGGGTTCTCGGATGGTCCGGGCACTGCACGCACGATGCGAGATTGATGAATCGGTTAGTGCAGACACCCACTGACTGCGTAGATGGCTCCTCGAGAGTAGGCGCTAGTTATCGGGTATAGAAACGATTACGCCTCTTGACGTACGAGACTCATGCCACGAGTACCCGTGGCCCCCAATAGCCTTCTTCTTCTTCTTCTTCTTCTTCTTTGTAAATTTTATGGCACCTAATCCTCCTCAAGATCACATAACGGTCAAAAACAAGTCGAATATAATAAATACAGACTCGAAAGATTCAATCCAAACTCGGCGCTGATTGCATCAGCAATCTTCAAAAATTATTCAGGACAAAACACGTCCGAACATGTCCACGGTCTCGACGAGACTTGCCCCCAGTAGCCGTGTCAAATTAAAATAGAAATAAATAGTAATTAGTTATTTCGTGAATGGATATCCATATGTGTCAAACGCAGTGCACGGGTACTGCGTTTCAAGCATGCCCGGCGCCGGGGATCGACTCGTAACGGTGGCGGGATTCGCGTCCGCTTCTCCCACGTTGCAAGGCCGGCCAACTTCGACTCCCCGGCTAAAGTAAAAGATAATCGCATGCTTTAATAAGCTTGGAACCCTTAAAAGGGGGGGGTTCAATTTCTCATAGAATTGCTGCCAGAGGTTTCGATTAAGCAGCTCCACGTTGACTCCGCCGCGCAGCAATGGGGGTTGAAATACCCATTCGCTTGAATTGATCCTCTCACCTAATTTGCGTTGTAGAGCGATCGGTGACTGTGCGAAGAGTGGCAATGCCAGTTGCATATTCAGTTCCAGTAGCATCAGTGCGTTGTTTAAATCCTGAAGAAACATCTCCGATGAGATCGACGTTTCTTCTCCGATACCGTCAGTGTAAGATACATATAAAGCAAATACGGAAATGATCAGAACGAACGTATGTGTCCATGAACCTCTTGTCCTTTCTGCCGCGATTTATAAAAAGTAATATATAAGGTAACAAATAACGTTCACATGATAATTTTTAATGCCATAATCTACTAAGCCAGTTAAAATAAATATTAACTCATTACGCGTTGTTAATCCATTTGTCGTAACTTTCTCTTTTTTTAACCCTTTAGGGGCCACACATCAATCCCGTTGAAAATGTTATAATTTATAAGGTACTCTTAAAAGGCGTCCCTTTTAAAAGTTTTTTTTTTTTTTTTTTTTAAATACATAATTATGTACACAAGCCCCTAAAGAATTAAAAATGTTCAGATACTGTCTGTTCCTTTTCCTGGTAATCTCTCTCTGGTAATCTGTCTCTCAGTAGAGACATCCTGCACTTCTTCAAGCTTCTCACATATTATACATATTTGTCTTTCCGCTGAATCTCGATCAGTCGAACTCAAGATATTAAGATTCTCTAATGATTCGATAATATTCCAACAACGTTCAGACGAAGAAATTATTAAATTAATGTGTGTACAAATGGCAACAACTGGCTTCTTTTATGTACTGTTTACATTAGTGATATATATTAGCAATATTTAGACCCTGATAAAAATATGTGCCACGGAAAGAACGGTTTTGCTGAAGTATCTAAAAATTTAGCTAAATATACAGATCTGAAAATAATTTTGTTACACCATTAAAATAATTATAGTAAGTCGCTGAAATAACGATTCTGTAAAAAAAATTTGACATTTTAGCGACCAGTTTAAGTTCTACATAATTATTTTGATCAACCAACAAAATTATATTCCAACAATATTATTTTCAGATCTGTATCTAGCTAAATTCTTAAATACTACGGATACAAAATTCGGTTTTGTGAAGCGCAAACGAAAGCCAGAGACTTGCAGAGTTTCTTATTCACGCATCATGGAAATCCACGCCCTTAATCTACACATACGGAAAGAACGGTTTTCTGTTTAAAAATAATTTTTTTGCACCATTAAAATAATTATAGTAAGTCGCTGAAGTATGATGATAATGCTGTAAAAATTTCGATATTTTAGTAATCAGTTTGATTATTTTACATAATTATTTTGATGATGCAACAAAATTATTTTCAGATCTGTATCTAGCTAAATTTTTTGATACTTCAGCAAAACCGTTCTTTCCGTGCACCATTTTCTGTACACTCTTTACAAATATAGAAAGAGGATATCGAAAAATAAAAATACGTTAAGTCATTACAATGTTAAATTTACGTAAAAATCCATGTACACGGTGAATCTCGAGATTTTTCTCTTTTTCTCTCTCTCTCTCTCTCTGCGGTAACGAAAACTCACGTTTTCACGCCAAATCGCGTGTTACGATATCGTATTAAAACTTATAATAAACGACTGTTTCGGCCGAACTTCAACCGATGACATAATGTGCGCCTTTAAATATCAAAATAAAAATACATAATTATACTCAATGTATACAAAATAGAAAACAATAGACGTTTAGCTTGTACACGTAAGTGAATCTCGCGTATCATTAATGTATGTATTATAAATGTGTACTTGGCGCCTTTTTTTGCCTTTTTTGAAAATTACATTTACGTGGTATCATTAACAAAACTATATTTTTACAAGCTCAGACTATTCAGTATATCCGCTGTAATCTACTTTTCATTAAAAAGTACTCTTTTGTGAACTATTCATCATCATATACTGTAGATATCAATAGATTCTAGATTTAGTAAAAACAAAAGATAAATGCTATCATTTATCAAAACTCATTTAACCGATAAGCTTAAAGATGCAATTAATTATATGGATTTAATTTTAATTGTCGTATACAAATTATCGAATTCTTTAATAAAAATTCAAACAAATTTAGATTTTGTATTAGACATTTAATCATGATGTCTCTAATACAATATCTAAATTTGTAGAATGTAAAGTTTATCTTTATTTTGCATATAATAGAAAAAAAATATTTATTAATTATTTCGGCCCGTGTGGAGGAAAATTATTTAATTTTCAAATCCAATTAAGGTATAAAGGTACTAATACCCGGGCACTTAAGACTAGGTAAATGTACCAATATGCCTGGACACGTATCTATGTCTGGATACCTTTTAAAAAATATAAATTTATGGAAATAAACGTTTGGATACTATAACTAAAGTTTCAAATTACAAAAAAAAATATTTTTATCTTCGATTTTAATTCGCGTTATACTTATAAATAATAAAGGTGTCCAGATATAAGTACATGTCCGGGTATTGGTACTTTTAACTTAATTTCTAAATGTTGAGCAAGACATAATATATTAACTTCTTAATGGTTAGTTAAGATATTCGACTTCGAGGATGCAACGCGTAAAATTCGACTAAGTCCGCATAAAAATTATTTTAAAAGTTCTAGACGTTCTGATAAGAATTCCATTTTTTAGTAGAACTCTTAGAATTCTGAAAGGAATATCCATGATCGAAAACGATCCAGTTAATTCTGGCTTAAAATCAGATTTTCATTTTTTTTTGTTTTTTGAAAAAATCAAATATTTTTATCAGGAACTCTAGTCGTCAAAATTTTTCAGATGAGCTACTGAGAACTATTCGGTCTTAAAGTTGAGTGTGAAGTTAGCACTCCATTTTTTAATTACCTGTTAATCGCCGAAAATCTTTTTATAAACGTATACTTTTCGAAAAGAAGCTCTAATCAGAACTATCGAATTTTAAAGTAGGGGTGCCAACTTCACACACCCCATATGAAACAATAAAATATGAAATTCGATACTAATAATGCTACCGATAATTTCCACGATATTAAAAAATACTTTAAAATCCCTTACGTCAAGGGCCTTAGCGAGAATATTTGTCGTATTTTGTGAGGCATTAATTTCAACGTCCTTTACACTGTTCTGAAAAAACTCGATTTTATTATAAAAAAAAAAACAATGTGCTTGATAACATTAGGAAGACTGAAATTGTGTATAAAATTAGTTGCAACGATTGCAATGCCTATTTTATAGAACAAACCAAGAGACACTTAAAGACGCGTGTTAATAAACTTCGTTTAGATATTAAAAAACACAAGAATAGCCAATCAGTAGTAAGCAGACACCGACTTTCAAATGGGCACGATTTTAATTGGTCTAACAATAAGTCAAAAGTGCTACACAGTGAAAAACGCTATAGAAAAAGAAATAGTTTTTCATTAAAAAATACACGGTGATACAGTGAAGATGCAACGATACGGAATAATGGTCGAAACATCGTTTTTGTAATTAATAAATTTGGCCAGTCAGGTCGACTTAAATTCTTTCTTTGAAATATGAAATGTCAATTAAAAAATTAAAAAATGCATTAGGGCAAATACGAACGAGACCTACGGAATTTCCAAAGGTAGACCTAAAACGGATAAACTTAAACAAAAGTGGTTTTGATAAAATTTATGTAAAAAGTGAAAAAAATGTAACATACACGGGGAGTATTATACCTATACTCTCCAAAAATTAAACACTATAAAAATAAATATATGATTACTGCCTCGTGCGGCAGTTTTGTACAGTTGTTATCATATTTTGGAAAAAAAACTTAATATACGCGTGACAGTAGTGATCCCAATGTCAGTATCAGAAAAATTAAAATCTTTGTGTCAGAATTATGGCGCAATTGTAATAGATACGCTCTAAAAATGGATATTACACTTTCGGTGGGTTGTCATTAACCCTTCCGAGAGGTGGCGATCAAATAAAAACAGACGATTTTTTCGGCTCGTTAGAGCAGCGCACATCTTTCTGCGCTATGATCGCCACCAAAATAATCTTTACTGAATCTAACAATAGATTGCAGATAAATATGATAAATTTGTGGGACTATTTTGTCGACGTTTATAGCAACGTAGCTATTTGTAGAACATGTGGAAAAGTAATTCATGGCGATGAAAAGTCAATGTTGTTTAAATTAAATCGCAATCTATTACCAATACTATCCTTCTCCTCTCACTTTAACCCTTTGGACCAACGGCTTAACGTCTCTTTCCGAAAGACGGAGCCCAGTTTTCTCCGCACAAGGGCCTCAATCTTGCACGGAGAGGCGCAGCTTTCGAAAAAACATTCCATGACTCTAGTGGACTCGAACCTGGTTCCTCAGATTACGAGTCTGGTAGATACAAAGCGTAACGCGATAAAAAATTAAATAATCGACAAGTACGCGCAAAACGTTTAGTACAACGAACGCCAAAATAAGAACGCGCATTCGTAACGCCGAAGGAATAAGTACGCGCACGATTGACAAAAAACGCGTCATAAAAAAGGGTAGTTCAAATGTGTCGGCGAAGCGTCGAGATCAGAAAAATTTAGCGTAGCTAGCGTAAAAGGAAAACTAGGCGAAAATAATCACGATAGGTCCCAAAGCGAAAAATCGTAGTAGAGGGGATCGAAATCGAGATCGATCAATCCCATGAACGGGATTGAACCACAATAGACGCAAGTATAACGCAGTATTCACGTGAATATCGGAATCACGTTTCTCTTTTGGTAATCTATCTCGACAATGTAATTTTAAGCTATTTACAGAAAAGATAAATGATTATCCACGCGGGTTGCAACCATAAGAAAATTAACGAGAAGGAATTATACTGAGCTCAGTTTTCTACCATATGGTAACGAGGGCCCGCGATGCTTACAATCCTTTTAGATTGAAGTCATCTCTCTCTTCCGTTAATGTCAATAATTTAATATTTCCGCACCCTCTTTCTGATTTCAAAATTAGAAATACAAAGTTTATTCCATTAATTAATCAAGAGCGGTTTCTTGGATAAATTAAATCTAGTTAAATTAAACGCTTTTTAAAGTGTATTTTCTATAAGTGGATTAAGCATTTGTTACTTTAAACGCTTTTTCGATTAATAAGTGTTTTATTTTAACTCAATTTTAGTGTTTTATATTTTGTGTGTAACGCTTGAAAACGCTTTATGTGTTAACACATAATTTTATATTGAATACGTTCCTAAACGTCTAAAAAGTAACTACAAAAGTGTATTAAATGAAACACTTTGATTTGCATGTGTTCCATCGTAAAAAAAATAAGATAATTCGTGGAAAAGATTAACTTCTTCAGAAATTTTTTAAAGTTAGAAAAAATTTATTTGCAGGTGCGAGTCTGGCAGGTGCAATAGCTGCAGTTGCCAGAAACTAAAAAGGCCGTGCACTTCCTCGTGCACGTGCGACAAAAATATATGTAAAAATAAACTTGAGCACGAAAAAGAGATGAGAGATAACAACTTTTGACATACAAAGATAACATTTTTTGTTTAATTATATTTTATATTTTAAATCCATAGCAATTAAATAAAATAAAAAATAATGAAAAAATTGGAAATATTATTTGGTGAAAATTAAGAATATTATTGTAATGACTGTTGCTTTTCCTTTGTTAGCAATATTAAAATTTTAAAAAGAATTAAACTCATATGTGCCCTTGAAGAAGTTAGAGCATGTTAAACTTAAACAATCCAGAAAATAATATCACATTTTAGAAAGGGATAGGAACACTTTTAGAGACGAAGAAGAGAAAACCAAAGACCTTCTTGTTCAGTTACAAAATCTTTCGATACGCTCAATAGGACAAACGCTTCACTGATTTATTTTCCATTTTTAGAAATTACCGCAGCCAATCTCACATCGCCGGACACGAAGGAAAAAGAGCAGAGACATCGAGAATTACTAGAAGAGACCGTAGCAGTAGGAATGATGTTCGCTTCCAAAGCTTTTGTTCAATTGTTGGCTAACCCGATAGTTGGGCCATTGACCCACAAGTAAGTTTTGCACTTACCCAAAATTTGACTGTCTTTTGTTCGGAACATATTAAATATTAGATTAATACGAGAGAGGTTTGTTATGCTTCTGTTGCATCAAACCGAGAACAAAACGCTTTAAAAACAATTTTTATCCGTCAAGATATATATAGTCACTATTAATATAAAAAAATTTTTTCTATTTAGAAAAAAATTTTCCAATCTCTTTTTAAAACAATCTCTTTCTCTCTTTTCACCTCTCTATCAGATCAATAATTTTAAAATATTATTTATAATAAAAATAACGTGTTAAAATAGAATTTAATCGGAAAATGGGAAATCTTTCTCCTTAATCTAATGTCAATAAAGTACCGATGTAACATTTAGTCTGCGTTTCGTTTATTCACATTGGGAGCTAGTGAAAAAATAAAAAATCTTATAATACATGTTACGTGTATTATATATTATATATTTTATTTTTCCAATAGCTCCCAATGGGAACAAACGAACGCAAGCTTGGTTGAATTTTTAAATCTGTTATTTGTTTTTAGAATCGGATACAGCATACCTATGTTTACCGGATTCATTATCATGTTCCTATCTACGCTGATTTTTGCTTTCGGACGAAGCTACGGTATACTTTTCCTAGCGCGAGCTCTTCAGGGTATCGGTTCATCGTGCTCTAGTGTTTCTGGTAAAAGCTTGTCTCTATTAACCCGCATTAACTTGGTGTTCACAAATGGCAATCTTATTAAATAACATAGAAAGAGTTTCCACACTCGTCAAGGCTATTTTCTCCCATTTCTACACAAGCATCGGTGGTTCAGTGGTAGAATGCTCGCCTGCCACGCGGGCGGCCCGGGTTCGATTCCCGGCCGATGCAAGAAAATATATTTTGCTCTAGCGTTTCTAGTTTCGGCAAAATTTTTCAAAAAAAAAAACCGCACAAAAAGTTCTAATTTTTTTTTATTAAGCATTTAAATCTCGTTGCATAAAAAATTAAAATTAAAGTTGCAATGACAGTGCAACTTAATTGAATTACGTAAATAATTAACAAAATAAAATTCAAAAAAAATCGCACAAAAGGTTCTAATTTTTTTTTTATCAAGCATTTAAATCTCGTTGCATAAAAAATTAAAATTAAAGTTGCAATGACAGCGCAACTGAATTGAGTTACGTAAATAATTAACAAAATAAAATTCAAAAAGATTGCATCGGCCGGGAATCGAACCCGGGCCGCCCGCGTGGCAGGCGAGCATTCTACCACTGAACCACCGATGCTGTTGCGACGTAGGAGCTCTTTCTCCAATGACGTAGTACGTGATTGTAATACTTTCCCATATACGATTCTCCGACAGGTATGGGTATGTTAGCGGAGAGATATCAGGACGACAAAGAACGCGGTAACGCGATGGGTATCGCGCTAGGCGGTCTGGCCCTTGGCGTCCTTATTGGCCCTCCATTCGGCGGAGTAATGTACGAATTTGTAGGAAAATCCGCCCCGTTTTTAATCCTTTCCGCGTTAGCCCTTGGCGATGGACGTGAGTATAAATGTGTAATAAAAACCACTTATCACGCGTAATTGACAAATTATGCTTAATTTATATTTTTATTTACAGTTTAGAAATATTTTCTGATATGCGTGATATTATACCCCACATTCGCTTATAATCTTATATTATCGCATTCAAAAATAAAAATTTCTCTTAATGCTCATGTTTCATAATAATTAATAATTTTTTGAAAAACTCAAGTATTGCAGCTTTTGATGCTTCAACCGTCGGTTGTGTACACGGAAGCGGAACCACCGTCGTTGAAGTCCCTTATCACCGATCCTTACATCATTTTAGCAGCTGGTACGGGAAATCTATATAGTTATATAAGATACCACGTTTCACGCTTCAAGTAAAAGATATGGGGATACCATATATAAGGGTTACCGGTATTCCAGGCGCGATAACGTTCGCAAATATGGGCATCGCTATGCTGGAACCGAGCCTACCTATCTGGATGATGGATACGATGGGCGCAAGCCGCTGGAAACAAGGAGCGACGTTTTTACCGGCGAGCATCAGTTACTTGATTGGGACGAATCTTTTCGGGCCGCTCGGGCACAAAATGGGCAGGTCAGTCCGGCCGGGTATCTTGCCTCAAATACAAAAATATTCTAATAATGGCGAAATCGCCAAATTTCAAGCTATATGTCGTCCGGATAGCTCAGAGCATCACTCACTCATCAGACTGACTTTTAATCTGAGGGTCCAGGGCTCGAGTCTCTGTTCGGGCGAAAATATCTTTTGCAAGACGGCCTAACGTTTTTATCTCGATATGCGCTTGTTACAGATGGCTAGCTTCCCTGATAGGACTCGTCGTCATTGGTATCTGCTTGATGTGTGTAAGTATGCTTACATCCTTACCACCGAGAGAGCGAAACAACTGCCATTTAACGTCACTTGTGTCTACGTTATATGACATAAAACGACGGAATTTCGTCGACGACTCGATTGAAATTACATGTGAATCGTAATGCAATAATACAGTGATAAAAATATTTATATATTTAAATGACTTACAAATGTATACATTTGTAAGTCATTCAAATTGAAAGATTTGTTAAAGACTCGAGAATCAGTAACCACGTTAATTGGACCGCGTTAAAATAAGCTCGTGTAATTAAAGCTCTTAAAATATTTCACTACATCAGAAAATGTATGAAAATTGGTTGGAAAACCGTAGTCTAGCATATTTGTTCACGCTTATACATATATAGCAATTCCGAATATATGAGTTATATTGTCACATACTTTTTGCGAATGACATAAAATAAACTACAATAAATAATTCCGACCTCCTGGTCGAACTGGCCAGACTACTTCACTATCAGATCAAGAATTTTTATTTTAACTTCATAAAATGGAAAGTTAAACTCGATGATGAAAAACCTAAGTCTATAGCTACCTGTAGTGATAGAGTTTCATTATTTTATAAAATTTGTAAACAATTACTGATAACAAATCAATTAAGTATATGCCCGCCTATCGTCGGTGAGAGCGTCGATCAGGACAGTAGTATTCCGTGGCTGTTCCTAATCTAATTTATTTTCATTTGTTTCGCAGATTCCGTTAGCAAGAAGTATCGATCACTTGATCGTACCGAACGCGGGATTGGGATTCGCGATCGGAATGGTGGACAGTTCAATGATGCCCGAGCTGGGATATCTGGTTGACATAAGGCATAGCGCTGTTTACGGAAGCGTTTACGCCATCGGCGATGTGGCGTTCTGCCTCGGCTTTGCTATAGGTACATGTACATGACTAACTTCCGCGTATGTCTCTCACATTTTACTTTCCTTTACATGACAAACGCTCACTAATGAAAGTTATCAAAAATTATAAAAAATCCGATAATTTGAGATAAAACGCCGAATTGGTACGTTTAATTTAGCGTTATGTGATAAGAATATATCAACAAAGTTCAAACCTTCAAACAACACGCAGTGATTAAATTTTTAAGTGCTGAAAACGTAACTGAAATTTATCGCCGTTTAAAGGTATGATAAAAAAACTGTTCACGGAATTAAAAGTAAAACTGAAGTATGCAGTGCCAGTTTGTTACACCCCGATATTATATTTAAAACTGCATTATGAAAAAAATAAAAAAGAGAAAAATATAAATAGTTTTTGAACGTCTGTCCTCGGTGACAATCGGCACGGCACTATTCCGTATATAAAGTGATTTTGACATATCCGTGATTTTTGCTTTTAATTAGACATTACACAATCGCGGAATTCGCAGTGACGAAAAGGAGAGCTTTGCGCGCGACGGCATTACCGCAGCTTCGAATTCGGCTTCACGGAAGTCTTACCAAAAGTCTTTTTCAAGAGTTTTAAAGTCAACAAGTGTGAACTATGGCGGATTATGACGAGAATAAATGCCCAATCTGTTTAGAACCGTGGACCAACATGGGCGAACACAGTCTGTGTTCCTTACGTTGTGGGCATCTGTTCGGAAAGAAGTGCATTGTGAAATGGCTACGCGACTCATCGAATTATTGCCTACAGTGCAATAATTCAACATGTAAAATGATCTAATATTATCAATAACATATTCACTATTGTTTAAACTAATACAATCAGCAAAAGAAATTCGTGTAAATTTTAGTTTTAATTGCTTTTAAAAAATTCGTTTCTAGCAAATTTTATATAGAAAAATCCATAAATGTATGAAGTATGGGTTTTTACGTTTTTAATTGCCTAAGCAGATCATGTTTTTATCAGCATTAATAAAGTGCAGTGTTTAGTTTTCTAGAAATAAGATGATGTCGCTTTAAAGGACCTATGTCGGTATTAACGACTTATTACCTCTCCACTTCTAGAAATATAAAAAATTTCTGGTTGTATATATTCGTGAAACGAAATAAATGCGCGCGTACCCCAAATTTTTCATTTATCTGGTAGCATTGAGCGGAGCTCGACGCAAAGCACAGAATAAAGATGCTGAAGTAAGAAGAAGCTGCAGAACTTGGAGACCAAGAGCCACTTCCAACAAAAACTGAAGGTCCAAGGAAAGCACAAAGCGCGGAAGAAATTTCCACCAAAACAAAAGAGGGTACCAGGACCAATGAACAGTTCTTTGCCCCCCACTCCTCCAGGAGCTAAGCCGGAACCGAAGAAGCTATCAACTGCCTACGCCTTCAACGCAAGGAGAGCAAGTACTTCCGGTGTCAGGTAACCAGCAATCTGAGATGTTTATAATGCTGCAACGGCTGAAGAAAGAACAACTGACTCAATACCAACAATTGCTGCAGCATGAGGCACAACATAACCAGGAATATAAGCAACTACGGCAATGTTACCAACAAAAGAAGTCGACTTTCCGTCGACTAGAGGCCGACTATATTGAGGTTCAAAACAGATCGAACTGTTTGAAAAAAGATCGCGTTCTTCGATAGAATCTCTTAATACAAATATAAGTGATTTTACGAGAGGGCGCACGTCATTTAAGGAAACTAATCAACAAATTTATATTTGAAGACAGGAAATGCCCACGACGAATATCTTCAACCAAATTAAAAAATTCTATACAAGACAATGAATACTGTCTAACAAAAAAAGAAATAAAGCAGATCAAGTTTTTTGAAAACAACCTTGAAAAACATGGATTTTCCATAGAATATCTTGACAAAGATATGAATGTTATTATAGAAAACAGATTACTTTCCATTAAATTAATTTCGACCATATCATTAAGGTCCTTATGCACATTTAAAGAGATCAATGCCATTAAAAAACTCAACTCAATCCGGCCGAGCAAAAAAGCTCAATCGCGGTTCCCCGCTGCTCACGAGAAGACAGGGCACAGAATGCTCCCCCAATGCAACCGCCGACCTTTACGTCCGGCGGCAGGACACCACCGGCTCTAACCCGGAAACGTCCAGGCGGCCCTGTGGGTCCATATATATATATATATATATATATATATATATATATATATAGAGCGGGCCTGGCAGTAGCCCATTGGACATCGAGGGAACTGTTGGATATTACGATCATCATGGCAAAAGAATGGATTAAAGAAAAATATATACAGAAAGAACCGGAAAAAGAAGATGTCGTAGCTGCAGGTGGCGTCATCGAGAAAGTAAAGGCTGACCCTAACCAGCTGAGACTGACATCGTTATGGCGAAATTCCCCGACGGCGACCGGTGTTACATGCTGAGGCTTAGTGAGCCCAGAGAGCGGGCCTGTTGCACGATTTCGATCCCCCTATATATATATACATAATAAATAATAAATAAATATATTCATAACACTTTTCACGATGGCAAAGATGTGTTGTAAAAATTTTCTAATTACATAAAAATAGTATTTAAATTTTAAACCTCTCTCCTCCGCGCGAATGACTATAACCAAAAGAGACCGTAATTTTAAAGGATTCTGTTTTCTTTACCAAGAAACCGAAACTAAAACTGGAACAATTATTTGAAGTTTTTTTTAACCATATCACCGGAACCAAATTGAAATTCGACTCTCTGATTGACATATTAAATTCAAGAAATCAAGAACTAAATTCAAGAAATCAAGAACTAAATTCAAGAAATCGAGCATTTACAATATGTCGCGTGCGGTAGAAGTCGCAACTCGCAAAAATGTTTCTAAAAATCTTTATTGCATTAACATCGATCATTGGCACCCTGCAGCCAGCACCGATCGCGGCCACTCAAGCGGCCATTTTTGTTAAAGGTAAAAAGTCTTTATATTATTTTTCCATGTCTTTATTTTATATTAAACACTATAATGTTTTTTTTTTATTATTATTTTGACAGACATATTAACAGCTATTGTACAAAAATTTCCTCCAATAACACAAATAATAATTTTGATTCTATTAGGAATAGTTGCATTTTTTTTATATATTATATCGCAGCTAAACGTATCTTATATACCACATATTGGAACTAAAAGAAGAGGCACACGATATAATAAAGCTAATTGAAAAATACATATTCAAATACAGGAAATGCCCACGACGAATATCTTTAACCAAATTAAAAAATTATATAGAAAATAATAAATACTGTCTAACAAAAAAGGCAATAAAACAGATCAAGTTTTTTGAAAACAACCTTCAAATACTTGACACCGAATTCACTTCAATCGATATCGGAAGACTAACGATGCATGATGTCATGTCATGTGTCCATAATTTTTGAAGGAATGGAGAAATACTTGTAGACAAATGCAATTTATAGATGGATGTGTATATGCGTGTGTGTATGTATTATGTATATGTGCGTGCAAGTATTAACTATTCGCAATATTAGAACTCACTAGATGATCTATAATTCACGTGAGATCTTAAGCTTTGTTGTGTCCACGATACTAGAAATCGCTACGATATTTTTAGTGCATATATGGAGCATTATATGCACTATATAGTGCATATATAGTGCATATATTTGACTAATAAGGCCGTTGGTATCGCTTAGAGATGTTACACATCTCATATAGTAGGATAAAACTGTAAAATATAATAAATATATGAGATAAAGATTTGTTCTATAAGCAATAAAATATTCTTTATTTCCGCAGGTCCAGCGTTGAGCGGAACTTTGGTCAACAGCATTGGTTTCGAATGGATGCTTTTCGGCATAGCTTTGTTAAACTTCGCTTACGCACCTCTCATGTATTTCCTAAGGGCGCCGCCAACCAAAGAAGAGAAAAAGGTAAAATTATGTACTAGACTTCTTAAATTTTCTTTAAAGAACTTCTCGCTAATTCTGAGTCGTGTCCAATTGCAGTCGTTAATAATTGGCGAGAAATCGTCCGTGCGTTATGTCACCTACCAGAACGAGGAAGAGGACCAGTGAAACAATAATTTTAAGCATTTTCGATATGATCAGTTATTTCACTCAAGACACATATTTTCTTTTCTTTCTTTTCCATAATTTATAATGTATCATTAAAAAGTAGAGATTGCCTTTGTATTATTACGTTTGAATTTTTATGTGTACCTTAATTTCCGTAATAATTTTCACCGACTGACAAGACAATAACATTTTCTTCCTCCTTAGTTTCACGCTTTCTACTTAGTACTGTCAAAATATTCATGTTCTCTTGTTTTAATAAAAAAATAAGAAGATACAAATATCGACAATAAAAGCACAACTGTTGACATGCACTTGATAAAACATTTGGCAAACTAACGTTTAAATGTAAAAATTATTAGTAACCAAGTGAAGTTTTCCTAATAGACAGTCGACAATTTTGAAGAGAAAGAAACGAACGATCGTTCAAGATAGAAGTCGCACAACACACACTTGGTATCTATAAAAGTATTAAATGTCTAAGAGAACTCGGGAGATCTCGCATTCTCGCATATTTATGAATAGAAGTAGCGTTACGAGAGTGAACACGTTGTGAAATGTCTTTCTGTATATTCTGCATCATCGATATTATTGTTACACACATATCGTATGTAACAGACGAGTAACGGTAGACTAAAGCCTAAAGCAACGCAAAAGTCGCGGAGGAAAAAAAAACAAAAAAATAGCTCGTTATACCGTAGCATGATAGCAAGAGATATATATGTTCGTTAGACGTGTTTCATGATATATATATATATAACACATGAGAAACGAGCAGGCACACGATGCAAAAGTTACTCTTAAATGTGAAGGCTTAAATTCAGGATGCATATTATATACAATATCCATTGTAAAGATAAGTGTATGGAAAAATGGCATGACTCTACTAAGTGCGAATCGGAAGATACCGTAATTAACGGTTACAATCGATCGAGATAGAATAGCACGTGTAAACGGGACGGGACAGGATATGATAATCGATATGGCGTGATCGGTATGTCGATGCTTCCAGGGTGTTCTTCGGGGTAAAAAATTGCACAAAGGAATTCAGTCCCTACGCCGAGAAGAACCGCCCGATTTGGTTTTCCTGAATGGCTGCAGGAAAACCGGCGATAAGGACGATCGGGTGTTTTAAAGAGTTCTTCATAATTGCGATACGGCAATGATTAGAGCTTGTACTTATATTTTCGTCGCGAGAACGAGGCGACATTTTACACAGAATGTCCTGGCGCTTACGGCTTACCGAAACTCGCTGATCTCATCGCCGTTGGTGAAACGAAAGGGAATAGAACATGAAAGAGAAAAAGACAGAGAACGTTCGAGCTTGTCGCAAATCCCAGCGTTTCTCGGTAAATTCTTCGAGATTATTTTCCGTTTTTCACCGATCACGATTTTCAAACGCATGCACGAAAGAATGTATAGAGAATATTGCGGGATTTGTTGGGATAGAGAATAATATTTAAACTTATACCAGAAAAATAGAGATCGAGAGAGAGAGAAAATGAGAGTGAGAGTGAGAGTGAGAGTGAAAGTGAGAGTGAAAGTGATAGTGAGAGTGAGAGTGAGAGAAAGAGAGTAGAATAGAATAAAGTAGAGTAGAGACGAGGCACGAAGCGTTCGCAGGATTTGCGAATTACATGATAAACTTTATGAGGATTCGCCGCGGGAAACTCTAGCTGCGATGATTTATTTGTTCCACGATCTGAATAGACGGTAATTCTCGTGATCTGCCGACTGGGCTCCGCGAAAATAGAACACGTTCGTAGAAGCAATATAGAAAGTAGCTTAGCGAATGTTATCCATACGTGAAAACGACGTATATCTATATACGAAATCTATACGTGTCTACACTCTATATACATGGTGTAATCTCTGTGTAAACTTAAAAAAAAATTGTCGTGTATTTATTACGCATCGGCGTCTCGTTGCCATTCGTGTACGACGTATATATGAGAAAAGCATATACTTGTTGAGATCCTAAGCTACTAGATCCGAGATTTTTGCCGAGGCAGTGATACAGTTCTCGATATAGCCATAACAAAAATAAAAAGTAAAAAGATGTACGTGATTAGAATATAGTGCGTTTTGCTTAATGCCTGGAGTCATTACCATCTCTAATTGCGAGCGTATTGCTTAAGCTGCGAAAGCATAATATTATAGAAATCTAGGGATATAATTAACTGAAACTTTAGAGTCCTTATTAACGCCATGATGGCACATTTCTTCGTTGGGTGTTTCGTGCCGAATCTTGCTCGTGTAGTTAAACGAAGACGAATAAAGCGGGGCCCGTAAGAAACGCACATCCGAGACGAACGATCGCACGTGATTATTACGGTATTCGACTACAGATTTCCACTGCGGATTCCGAAATACACAAGGTGCGTGAGATTTCGCGCGCCTACTCCCGGTACGAAACGCGAGTCAATTCAATTCGCGAATCTTTGCCAACGCTCGCCTCGTCGACATACATATATTTAAAAATGTCTATGGAAATCTATATGAGAAGGCGCATGAGCAAACTGCAAGAAATGAGTGAAAAACAAAGAAATGTAGAAATAATTAAAAAAAAATGTGCGAAACGAAAATGTGACGATTTTTCGAGCCGTGCACGCGCATGAATTCAGATTAAATCTAAATCTCTTTCCTCCTTGGTTCTCGATTATATTCTATTATACTTTATAATTATATTCCAATTACTTTTATCCAGATTATAAATATGTCGTCTCGCCATGTATTTTGACGCGACTGTTGTTATTACTATTCTTCTCTACTTTAATAATAATAGTAGATAATAATGATGAGCAATAGCATCCTCTATTATCGCGATTCGATGTTACTACAGTGATCTCGAGCTATTGTATTATATCCTTAAATGTAAATATAGCGAAACTAATTAACGTTGAACGTTGTCGCCGCTGAGATACCTTAAAGGACGTTGTAACGCCGATTTCCTGTAATTTCGGTGGACCCTTATTTTAGATTTACTCTCGTTCGCAATGTCTCTGTGTGTGTATATGTATGTATACGTGTGTACGCGTCTAATAGAGAGAGAGACACGCATTCGGTTATCATTTAAACAATTAAATTTATAGATGTAAGCACGAGAAAATTATTTGTTCACGTGTGGTGTAAAATTTATTCAACAAGTATTGTTTAAAGTGATAAAGTTGCAGACGGAGCGTGATTCGAATTTTATCAGAAACTGAAGTCTAATACTCTGCGTTTTTTATCAAAATTTGGGCATACCAAATATAAATCTACATATTATTACGATTGTGATCGTACACCATTAATCTCTTGCGTTGGAATTCAGTGGATAATTGTATATATTCGAACTACATGTGTTAATTTGCAATTAATACAGCAATGATTTGCTGATACAGAGATAACATATCAACAACCTAGTGATATATATTATTTTCTTTAGGCTTAGATGCATCGATAATTCAGTAAATTAAATCACAAATGTAGTGGTATTCCTCATTCATAATAAAGACAAATAAAGATTTGATCAAAATTAAGATAGCTGGAACATACAATCATCTGTTAAATATTATTTTGGCAAACATTACTCAATAAAAAAAGAGAAATAGATTAAATTAATACGAAAGCTTTGTCATACGTTCAATAGACAAAACTAAAAACAAAATTACACAGTTTTCAAGTCCACACTTTTACTTATCATAATAATTATTGTTAGCTTTAATACATTCATTCAATCGAGAAATAAATTACTCAATTCTTCTGAACAATTCTATTTAAAATATAATTTAATAAACGAATTTTCAGATCATCTTAATGAACATTACAATGCATAATTTTGAATCGTTAAAAATGATCGCAATTGCTTTATTAGTATTGCAATTGTTGCAACACACCACTAACTCCAACGGAAGGAATTAAGTCGCTACAACTGATTATGCTTTCAATAAAATTCATCCACCCGCTTCAGAAAGAAACAGCATCCTTGAATGCGCGAGTTATACGTCGAGGAAGTAGCGAGCTGCATAGGAGTCGTTTCTTCTTGGAGAAAATACGATTGACGATTATTATTACGATTATATTATTTGTGTAAGTCTCTCATGTAACTAGCCAGTCCATATCCCGACTCGGCCGTCATCGGCCGAGGCTTTATTGTACGAATTGCAGATGCAATCAACCGAATCAACGTGACTGTGTTAATCGAAGCAAATCGTAAGGAGACGCGCGTGCCGCGCGTATTGCGCTTCCTCGGTCACGCGACACGTGCTTGCGGTAAATGAAAAATAACGTATACGATACCAGTCGCACACAACCATTACCTGACAAACGTGTCGTAATTGGCCATCGCGAAAGACGCGACGAAATTCGTAGTCGTGGCTACCAATCCTCATGCCGAGAGATTTCGCAAAGAATAGATAGATTGAAGAATATTGATAGGATTTTATTTCGTACCTATATAATTATAACTTTCCAATTCTTTAATTCAGGAATGGGTAGAAAAAATGTTTGTCATTTCCTTTTATTGTTCTTAATTTACTTATTAATTATACTTAATTATACATTGCAAAGCAAATTTCTTTTTATTCTTTAGCGTTATCTTCTTACTTTTACTTATAGTGTCGTTCCAGTCTTATTTTACAATTTTACACAGAAGAGATTAGAGAAATAATATTTGACTATACAAAACATAGTGAAGCATAAACGATATAAATAATTAATTAAAAATAAATATGTAAATGTTCTAATCAGTTTAAGTTGATTCTAATTCCGGAAACGCAAAATTTTTTAATTCAGTAAAATTTGTATCAATTTCCCTTAATCCATCTATTTTTTGCGAGGAGTAACTAATAAGAATGCACGGATGACGAAAGGAGAAAAAATATCGCATAAAGATGCGTTCAAATTTCATAAACGTTCAATCAAAAACTGCAAGTATCGCCGTGCGTTATTCGTATAATGCCATCGTCCACGATGCTTCCGCATTGGGTGTATTAAGAGAAAAGAAAAGAAGAAAAAAAACGAAAGCGAATTATTCGTTGGCGGCTGCTATTGTGAACAGACAATAAGCAATGTGAAAAAAAATAATAATAAAGTGCAAAACCTTCCCCCGCATTCGATACGAAGGCTCGATCAATCGTTGTCTCGTTATATAGGAAAATGGCAAACGACGTTAGCGAATATCGATCGACGATAATAATACATTGTTAAATAACGAAATCGAAATGGATTCGCACCGGTTCTGGAATCTCGATCTCAATAACAAATTTCTCTCTCCGTTAGGAAGGTATTGGACGACGCTTGTCTATGTATTATCGTTATACTATAGTTTTTCGGCAGCAGTAAAGTTTGTCGTAAAGTCACAGTCTGTAAGGTACCTATTTAACGTCGTACCGTTATATCGTAGATATCTAACAAGCTGGTGTATGGGTCCGATTTTCATGCCTGCGTAATAATCAAGACAAAAGAAAAAAAGAAAAGATTTATTAATGAGTCACCCTTAAAGCGTACCCCTTATTTTTTAAGTGTCGTTGTATCATGCGCGGTTAAAATCGCTAGGAAAGAAATATTAGTGTACGACTGAGAACCTTCCTCGAGCGAAAGGCAGGCTGGACGGATTAACGGACGAAGAGGCATGAGAACCGCGCTTGTTTGTATATTTTTACGTGATTAAGTTTAGGTAAAGGTAAAGGTAACCAAACGGCCGGCCCCGAAAATCGCCAGATTTCGCTGCGAGATTGTATTTGAATCGTCAACGCTTGTGCGAGTACGGTATTATGAAAATGCAAACGACTTCTATATAAACGTTAAGAAGGGTTGCGGAATAAATACGGTTACGAGATACATACATATATCATTGATGGATCTATACGAATTAACGATAAGTGCAAATATTCACGATGGAGAGCAGTAATGCACTCGTTGTAAACTATTTAGTGTTTATTCTGACATATATGTGTCTAACGTGTTTATGTGTACATGAGAAAATACGCTGTATCGAATAAATGAGCTAAATAATCTCTAAACTGTTTTTTTTCCCCAACAATTAACGGCTTCGCTAATTAAATTTTGTGGATTGGCCTAATGAAGTATTTAGCAATCAATCTTTTCACCGCACGCCATTGAGTGAATATGAAAAATTGCCTATATTAAATTTGGAAGCCGTTCCCACTCTTGTTCATATTATTCCTGACATCTCCGAAGAAGCAAAAAGAAAATATGCGGAACTGACAACAATTTATACTATAATAGAAATCATGCATCAGCTTTTAGAACTCTTGTTTCTGTTGCAAAAGAAAACAAAAAATATTAATTAATTTAATATTTATATCATAAATAATATAGGGTGTAATTGCCCCTCTATGCGCCCTTTTATATTTTAAATTTTCACATAAATGGAGGGTAAATTTACGCTAAAAATATTTTCAGACTTACAAGGAAAATAATATACTTGATTTAAACTTATATATTTGATTCCTTTTTGTCAATCATTTGTAAAAGCTCAATTATGTGCAAAGAGATTTAAATACAAGATTGGACAGTTACCGGCGTCTTAAGAAAACGAGACCAAAGTATTATACATTCTAACAATTAAATTAACAACGCACTCAACGCACCGCACAGAATTTAATGACCAATTTAACAACCTTGGTCTCTAAAAGTCCTAAGGCAACCAAGAATAAAAGGACGGAGTAATACAAAAATTACTGGAATTGCGGAAACAATTTGTGTCAACAATGTTTTCTTTTAGCAGTGGCTACTTTACAAAAAAACTCCCAACCAAGTACTTCAAATGTTTAATATTCTTAGCATCTCAAGATGCCTAAACCGTTTCTTGCCGTATGTGTTAGAACGGTTGCATTTAAGATATCTGTTGTGTAGGCTGTATTTTTAACGTTAAAAATTCGGCGACTAACGCATGATACAGACATCTCTTCGATGCGAGTCGTTCCCCGAGGCCATGCAGAACATTGAGTTCACGGACGTCAATTATTATATCAATTAGTATCGGAAATCGGAAAGTCAATCCAATCTCGGGTAAGTGTAATTGTGTGTGTGTATATGTAACGTTTGTGAGTGTCCGCGATGCGTGAAATTCGGTTCGATTCGTAGGTGTACATACCCTGGCCCAAGGAATTGCGCGGATGAATTCCTTCTGCGGGAAATTATACGTACGTACGATTAACTATTAATAGAGTCGCGTGTAATGTCGCGTGTGGCTGGATTCGCGATCGCGCGTGTGCCTCGAAGGCATTACGGTATGATCGCGAATATATTCGCAGCGATAGCGTGCTCGAAAATATATTGCGCGTCATGTCGCGCGAGCTATGAGAAGTCGACGTGCCGACATTTTCAAATTTTCCAGTTAGCGAGAGACGAGAGAGGAGCCAGAGCAACGGCCGCGTTTTCGGACATCGCGCATATTTATCCGCGGATATTTGTCTCCAGTTTGAGATTTGCATATTCATCTAGCGTCATAGCGTTTTATCTCATCGCGATGTAATCTTAAATGAGTTGTATCACGCGTACGTTATTCAAGTGACGAAAATGTTGGTAAAAACAAGTGAAAAAAATTGTCGTCCTACTTTAGCAGCCACTTCGCGGAGAACGACGCCTCTAACTACGAACCCAGAGATTTTAAATTTCCACTTATAAAAGTGGATTTATAAACGGATTTATCGATTAATAGAAAAGGAACGCAAACGGCACGAAACTGTCAACACCCCGGACCCCCCACTGGATTGACATTATTAAGAATACCAAAAAAAAGCAACCATTTTTTGAAGTTAAAAAAAATGCAAACAACTGATTTCTTTTCATCACAGGATTTACAAAAGCTTATTGTAAATCGAAAACAAGACGTAGATCACAACAAAGGTAAAGCTGCAAGCTTATAACCGCTAGGAATGCCGAGGAAGCAGGTTCGAGTCCCACCTGGTCGTTTAAGCGGTCTCGAAAATCTCAAAATTAAATTAAATTGGTTTTCATGCCAGGTTGGTCCACACGTAGCTACATGTGTGTAAGACCCTCATCAGATGTTTAGTGTGTTCTGATTAAGATTTAACCCGTAGTGGTCACAAGCAATTATCCATTTTACAACCTGGATAATAAGGGCTGCGTAATACTACACGGCACAGTTTGTCGGCAAATAATTATATATATATATATATATATTATAAAAATGTTACAGATTTGAATATTTTTTTAAATATTATAAAGAATGGCTTTGAACCTTTTAACTCAGAATATACAACATTACAGTATTTACAAGAAATTGCTTGTTTTTACCAAAATTAGTACCTATAAACTCTATTTTGTCATTTATGTTAGTAATGTTAAGAAAAGATCATATCAATCGCATCTACAACATCAGAAATTAAGCATAATATCACTGTTAAAAAAATATGTATTTAAAAAATTATAAAAATATAGAAAGTTTTTATGCAGACACCGTACATACAATTTCAAATACAAAGTTGAAAATTAAAGTAGTATTTAAAAAATAAAAATATCGAGCTGTAATATTACTATGCTCAACTATTTGAAAATTCATATACCTGTAAAAGAATTTTGATCTTTAAGCATATTTAAATTAAGAAACAGTTTTCTAATTTTCATGATCATAATTTAAATATACTTAAAGATCAAAATTTCTTTACAAGTATCTGATTTTTCAAACAGATACGCATAGTAATATTACTACTCGTTATTCAAAAACTCGAGGAAGAGAAGAATTATCCTCACTTACTCGACGCGATGGAAGATCGAGTCGTAAAACTAGAGAGGCGAGTACGTGCGATATCTCCGTTGCCAATTACCCATACTGAATTAATAAGACAGGAGATGGAATCGCATGAGAAAGCTCTCGAACTCATTAAGATGCAGGAAAAAAGAAAAAGGAAAAATGTATTCCAGCCAAGGCGGAACATTTTATTTAACCCGAAAGGTCAGGAGGTTGCAATAGTTGATGTAATCTTCTCTGTAATCGACAAAAGACCACCAACGGACCAGAGAGAGATGGTCATACACTACACCGGGAAAATCGAAGATGATAAATCGACCTTTATACCAGTGTTCGACTTTTTGGAAGAACACCAAAGAACTACGACAAAGAAAACGTCAATGAAGACAGTACCAGAAGAAGAGGTCGAAGTAGACGACGACGATGAGACAGACGAAACTCAGCCGAGTACAGTTCGAGAAGCAGACCAACGCGATAAGGCAAAAAAGCTTAAATCAAGCCTAAAGAATAAACCAACGCTCAACGACGCTCGAGCCGGCAGTAGCGTTGAGTAGTGTCGCGTATTTGTCGTATTTGTCGGGTATTCGATCGAACGATTGACGCGCGAGTAAGTGATTGTGTGCGTTCAGCCGATACTCCGCTAGCCTAGCAATCGTGAGCAGTCGCTCGTTTTCGCTCGTTTCCTCTCCTTTTAATCTACTGGGTCAAAGGAGAGGAAACGAGCGAAAACGAGCGACTGCGAAATATTGGACAGCGGTTCCGTGAGTGTCCTGTGCGGTGGGCCTGACCACCCAGACGGTCTGAGAGGAGGAGGAGGCCTGGTAAAGGCATCGGGCCCCGGCGGAGCAACCTTGGGGTAAGTGTTATTTCTTATTTTAAAAATTAATAGTTCTTTTCCATTTATTCGGGCCTATTTATCTCCGATAAGTAAGAAATAATTTGAGAAACCGAAATTTTGTCTAAAATTTTATAAAAGTTTATTCTCATAAAGGTTTTTTTCGTAAAGCTTTTTTCCGGGAAATAAGTAAATTATATTAGTAAATCTAATGAAAAGACGAATTAGACGTGTGTAAAATTTATTTTTTGAAACATTGGTCATTTTGAGCGTCTATTTAATTTGAATCTTTCATTTTTGTGTTACAGAATCCGATGAATAAGTCAATAAATAAATCAATGATGGAAAAAAATTAGTACAATCCGAATCGCAAACCGCGAACCACGAACCGAACCGCGAAATAAATCGCAAACATTATTTGATCTCACCTCAGATACCAAGTGAGATATACAGAATGAATGACGTGAGATCCAAAAAGAACGATAATTAAAATATTAAAATTAATATCTGTTATATTAAAATGCATAATATAGTCTAAGATGATACATATTTTAGCTTTTAGAACTCTTGTTTCTGTTGCAAAAGGAAAAAAAAATAGAGAACAAAACATTCACAAAGCAAACGAAAATTACAAATGTCCAAATACATCCAACGGAGTACGACAGTCAGAGAATGAGGAGACAAACTCCTTCGATACCGGCTGATTATCAGTGCCGGTAGATTATAACGGTACGGTTACGAATTATCGATTACGAATTATTACTTTAACGTTATTGTGTGTAATAATAGATCCTATATATATTTATATAATAGAGAAGGCCCCATTTTTAGCGTAGCAGATAGATATCTACTTGTTATATTAATTCTGTCGAAGACAACTATCAACTTTAGCGTTAAAATGAAAGTCGTGCACAAACAGAAATACGTTATAATTATTTTTGGGATAAGCCGGAGCAGATGGAGAATGCGATATGTTTTGCCAATTATAAGGCTAACGTGTGCGCTTTATACGATGTAGATAAAGCAGGTGGTAAGTTGATGATAAATTAGGTATTCGGAGAATTTTATATACATTTCCTAGCGTTCACAAATAACGCTTAAAAAGTTGCAAATTCGCTTATAGAGCGATATGTATGTATATTTATACATGAAAATATACGCGGAATTTTGTTCTCTCGATTCAACGTAACTTTATTTATTATACCGTCGAGATTTCGCATAAAATAGTAATGGTTAGCAGTAAATACGCTACAGGAATGTCGATGGTAATCTCCAAAGGCAAATCATGAAATCATTATAACAATTGTGTGACGGAATGCCCGATGGGATTTTCTGGATACGCTAATGCCACGTTTTGTAATTCGGCAACACAATTTTCTAACGTTTTTATGAGCTCGTTACGTTTCGCGAAAACTAATTTTTCAATGTTGGCGCGGCGGCTCTTCCGCAAGAAAGGTAATCTCGTTCTTGCTGATATCGATTATGCGCTTGAACGTTGTACGAGGCATGTCGTGGCGGGGGAAGGGGGGAAACTGATTTAATATCGATCGGAGTAACGTAAATCTATCGGAAACGCTTTCATAATTTGTTTAACCGTCTTCTCGACTATATATGCTTAACAGCGAAATGTCGGAAAATCGAACGAATTGCGTGAAAATTAAAAACATAAATTGGAGAAGGTAGAGAAGATCACGGAGCTATTATTCGCAGCTAAAAAATATAAATTAACACAGCTAAAAGTAATGCACGAGAAAATGTTTTGCAATCGGTTGACCGTTGAAAACGCAGCAAAAATATTTATAGAGAGCTGTTAAAAAAAATGTTTTTATAAAATTATCAATAGAGACTAGGTTTGTTTCTCTAGAAAGCGAATTGAGAAGTGTCTCAATCAGTTTTACGAAATATCAAATAAATTAAAAAAAGTAGAGAATCTGGGGAAGATAAAAAGTTACTATTAAAGAAAGTGTGTGAAACATTCTCAAGATCAACTGCTTTTCATCTTACATTATTTTGTGTGTATATATATATACACACACAAAAGCAGTTGATCTTGAGAATGTTTCAATACAGTTTTAATAAGTTCCATATACACAAAATAATACACTGTGTAATTATGATTTACCTTAGTTTCAATTCACAAATTAATATTGAATTGTAAATTAAAGCCTTGTACATCGGAATTCAATACTGATTTGTGAATTAAAGTTAACAAGGAGAGGCGACAGGCGGTGATACGGAAATTGAACAATAACACCGTAGCCGAAGAACAACGACAGCGAGCGCAGCAAATACTGGAGCTGGCGGAGGCTTATGTGAGGGAGCTTCCTACCGATCCCTACGCCAGTGAGCACGATTCT